>NC_091929.1:34336917-34629417 GCF_041260155.1 Ptychodera flava | reverse complement strand
ATGGACTTGGTACTGGTTGTCGAACCGAGTTTGAAGACACAAAACAGGAGTGTGGTTCTAGCGAGTCTCATCGTTGTCAAGTAAGTTAATAACGCACCTGCTCTATGTGTCTGCCTTCCTCTCTATTTATCAATATATAGTTCCATGACTATATTAGGGATTGATATAATGTGTATTTGTCAAATGTGCATCTGTACGGCGTGCCTTAAACATGTTATTTCATTTGGTATTTCTCAGGTTAGTCGAACTGAAAATAATAGGATGTTGACAGCATTCAGCAGGAGTTGCATCGCTGTCTCACTGTGTAACGATGGATGTTTGGAGGCTTCGAAATACGGTAATGAAATAAGCTCATTCAATGCATGCAAACGATAATTCACAAGGAACAACGACCTTACAACACATACGCTCATTTACGGCAGTCTCAGAACGAGAGCACAACATTTTTACTGTTATCTGTGTACCTGAAAAGAAGTATATTTTTTGAGTTATGAAAGCTGCTAACGTACAGCATTTGAGTTATTTGTCGCTCTCTTCATTCTATAGCAGTGGCATTATTACCATAGCATGATAAAGCTTTCATACTTTTTGTTTTTAATATTTCAGATACCAATACTAACGGTTGTCAAGAATGCTGCGACACAGATCTGTGTAATACGGGAAACAGCGGAGTGTTGTTCACACCCGTAATACATCAGCTGGTAGTATGTATAGTTATGGCTGTAGCGATGTCTGCGATTATGTCGAAGTGAACGGCTAGGGCCGTACTTGCCAATCGGTTGAGGTTTTCGTGAGTGATATTTGATGAGTTTTCTTCTCATATACACAAGCCATGACAACGATTACCGTGAAAAGCCAAGTATTTGTCTCAAAGTGCTGACGTAGCTTTAGATTTTGTTTTAATTCGGACAATCAATGGATCTTGAAATTTCAAATAATGATTTAATCTGTTTAACCCAAATCAAAAATGAAGTTTATTGATCGTTTTTGAGATACGTCAGTCAGGTTCATTTCAGCCTAAAATTCACAAAAGTGTAAGGGACATTTCGAAAGTCCCCTGGCTTAATAGTCGTCAATTGGAGAAATTTTATACATTTTGTCTAGTTTTTTTATAAAAGTTGCACACAAATAAAACTTTTTTTCAAAAATGAATCAGAG
The DNA here is from genome assembly GCF_041260155.1 of Ptychodera flava. Taxonomy (NCBI): domain Eukaryota; kingdom Metazoa; phylum Hemichordata; class Enteropneusta; family Ptychoderidae; genus Ptychodera; species Ptychodera flava. Next base: position 34,628,259 of record NC_091929.1, on the reverse strand, counting down.
CTAAGAGATTTACAATATGTTTGTTTTGTTTTTGTTCTATGAAAACAATATTTCAGTTTTCACACAATTCTATCACTTTTTAAAATTTAAGCTATAAAAATGTCTAAGTTTTACACTTAACTTACATATACACCCACCTTATTTTCCTGATTTAGTTCCAATCGTATTGTACTTCCTCAAATGTGTGCCAGGAATTCAAGAAATAAATAATTCAGTATTGAATTAGCCATTTTCACTGCTGCTGATAGTTTTTGTTCTATCGCTCGGGTGTTCCAAATGCAAGACATCGACTCATTGTGTAGGACAACAGGCTGATTTATCTGCAGCATTGAATGCCTTATAAATGTCGCTAATTTAAATCTTGTGTATAAGTTTACGACTCTTATTTATGGAAATGCTTTCAAATGACTTGCATCTCAATTTACATTCAATATTAGATTGCGAAACTTAGCGAAGGAAAACTAATGTCAAGGATTCTTGACAAATATGGAAGTCTGTGATTCCAACAGATTAAAATTGCAGAAATTGGGAATGCTAAAAATTCAAGAGGCTTGAACACGTCATAACAAAAATTATTTTGAAGGATTACTTTATTTTTAATGGAATTGAATGCCTTTTATGAAATGAATGTCATGGAAAGTTGATTGACAATGTGAATTTATCTTTGAAGAAGGACATAACTTGGTGAGGGTTATTATTGGTTTCTTTCAGATTTTGATGATATATCGATAGAACGAAGGCATGACATTTTTACAAAATGATTCTACAGTAGGTATTTATTTTGCTGCACTCGTAATATGTTTCGTCAAATTGTGAGTTACATTCAAGCACAAACCCAAAGCATTGATTTCCCAGTAAGTAGATTGGTAGTGTACTTGAAGCACGAGGCGAAATCTTCTTTTCGATAAACGACTGGGCTCAAAATTTTGAGGAGTGTTGCATCCAGATATCATGCATAAAATGCATTGTTTGTAAACAAGACAGTATCACATGCACAGTTATGACGACAGCATCACTTTCAAACTTACCGCTGAATCGATATCGTGTCCTTGTCATCAGCTTTTATACTTCATCGCAGTCTCTTACTATACAGCTACTACCAATTTGTGCTCTTTGAAATAAAAGAGTATTGAGCAGAGCTGAGAAAAGTATTCAAAGTAGATTCATGATTGGGTACACGAACAAGTTTTAAACTCACATATAATTATCTGAAAGCGGTGACGGGGAAGTATTGAAAAGAAGTTTCCCAATGTTCACTCCATTTCCTCTTTACTGTAGCATACTATCTCTATCTACTTCTTCGGCAATCCTGATACCTATATAACTAGAATGACCACTTCATTAATTTTACAGGGACGTAAAGCATTATTTATTAGTAATGCTTTTGTTTTTTTATATAACAACCAATACTGCTGCCCGGGCTGGTTAATTTATACTCTTCATTTGAATTGAGATTGATATAAACATTTTTGGTTCTTTTGTATGTAATTTTTGTCGTATATTTATTTATTTCCCTAATCTTATTTTTGTTCTTTACTTTTTCATTGTCACGTTTTTTTTTGCAGCTGTATTGGTTATACGCCTATATGCTTTCTTATCATTTGTCGCATTTTCACAGTTATTTAAAAGTGTGGTTGTTGGCCATATTACGTGTGTTGAATAATTCGCTTTTGATATTTATTGTTGAAATTTGTCGTTTACTGCTCTATTAAAATACAAAATATATCTGTTCATTTTTTGACATAATGCAGCTTGTGTAAAGAGTTGCACAATCACTCAGTACTTATGGAACGCAATGTGTCATGGCTACTGTAGTGAAAATGTTCTGAACAATCGTGGAAGATATCACAAAATGACTTAATAAAATTCCATCGATTGATGAAGTGGATTGAAGCAGCGCACAAAATCGGCTACCAATATCTTATGGAGAGTCCATATACATTATACTGTCACTATAGAGTGACTCATTTTTTCGTGTCTGGTTTGTGCATTGTGTCACACATCAGCTGCGGTGGCCTTCTGATAAGTAAACTTTGGTGAATCTACGGCTACGGTTACTTGCTAGTAACTATTCAGTTGTGATATTTTGACGATATTTTGACGGTCTCTGATATGAACTAAAGTCTCAACCTTTGTAATGAACCCCATTAGTTTTATTAGTTTTAATTGTGTATTAGAAACACTTAGTCTAGTTGCAGTTGTATATGACGATTACTAATGTAGAGACTGACCATTCAATGGAATGTCATGGTGACCATATACTGGACTATGATTATGCAAATGAGGTCGGTGATATCTGTCACCCTGAACATCATTAATAAGCATGTTAGAAGCTAAATACGATACATGGAATACGATGCACATGAAGAGGGAGAGGATACCAACTGTACCGTTACAACAATCAACAAATTGCATCTTTCTCTTGCTGTCTAAAAGACTTTTATTACGACTCTTATTACGACTGAACAATCTTCTTTTGTTACTTGTATGACTGCTTACCATGCACTGCTCCCCCTAATGGGCATAACTCGGCAGTGCCACAATGTACACTGTCACGGTTTACCAGATTTCTATTGCAAGATTCGGTAACATCAAAAGTATCAATGAATTCCAATCCATTGACCTTACCGCATATACATCGCGAAATCCGAGGAGTGCACAGGGGTCAGCGACAAGGATCACGTATGGCACAGCGGCAATAGTGTTGATCGCAAATGACGTAATTGTTATTTATTTATATTGAAAAAAAATAAATGTTTGTTCGCATTTTCCGCAAGAACGACAAAAAATAAGACCTGCTAATGTTACAAAGAATACTAAAGATCACACTAATTCAAAACTCAGACTTCAAGCTGCAACATTAGCCACGCAGCCAACAATAAAATTTGTCGCGAGCAGCGCTAGCTACATGTAACAAACTTGAAATCACGATCAGCCATACACAACTTTGCCGTCACATTTAAACATGGAACCATTATCTTGTACCATGCATAGTCGATAGTCATTTGTAGAAATGGAATGATTCTTTGGAAGCCATTTTTATGTCATAGCATATTATTGAGCATTTGGAACAAATGTTAAGGGCAAGGTGCATTGAACCCTATAAACTGACGGCAGTTTGTAATTGTCATTTTTCCGAATTACTTGCGAGTGACAAATACGGGTGAGTGACGGGGGATGCGTACATCGGGTGTTTGATGGAAAAACATCGGCGGCGGACACCCCCCCCCCCTTGAGAATAGAGAACTCGGAATCAGCGATGCTGCTTCTAAGACTCTCTAAGAAAGCATGTTGATGAATTAGTTGTCTTGATTTGTTTAGAAAAGGGACACAGGCGATCATACATGGAAAGCGGGAGCAAAACACCGCATCCTTCTGCGATCAGGTGTTCGACAACGGAGCGAAGAAAAGTCTGGGGTTAGAGTGGGCGACCCGCGATTTTTTTACGAGCAGTAGTAACAAGGTGCTTCGCATAACCCTGCTGAATGAAAGCTCTCAATTTTGTACTAGTATTTTTATGTAAGAAATATTCTTGCCTCAACTATTTAAGAAATTAGAGAACCAGTGCACAGCTAAAATGATTAAGGAGGTTAGATGTTCAAGCCCCCCCCCCCCCTTGATGACTCCGACATATATGGTTTGTCTATGCCAGGGTTAAACACCGGCACACGCGTAGCATGTCGAGGTTGGACATGTATTTGCTTGATTCAAACTGCGAAATAATGATAAACATACGAATTTCTGACATATCTTAGAGATTAATTCTTTCAAATTTTGCAATTTTTTAAATCATTTATTTGTCTTCCTTTGGCATCATAAAACCCAAGAAGTTCACATGGTTAGCGACGATGGTCACGTATAACAGCCATCGACAATGGTTGTAATAAAAAGGACCGAGATGACCAAATTTCAATAAAATATGACAACATCTCGAAATACTTCGAGTTTGTTTTGTTAAGGCACATTTCTCACAGCAATTACAATTTCTTTGACTGCTGCCATTGTATCACCACTTAATATAGAAAGTGTTAATGCCTTTGGTCAAGTCCTTCAAGCTATATACGCCAAACTGTAAAGGCTCATTAGCTATACAAATAATAAATAACCTGACATGAAAATGCAAAATATCTTCGCAATGATGCAACATAATTTTCTCATCAATATACATAAACACGATTGCAACTAATTTAGGATGATTGAGAAGTGAAGTGATATCGTTTTAATCCGCAAGTGTAAGCGCATCCGCTTTTAATTTTGAATTATGCATTTGATTTTATGAGTAATTTGTACTATTGCAACATTCAGCAATAGGGCACCTAACAATTTTGAGAAATTTGAAAAATATGAAGATCCAATTATCCAAAATTAGTTCCAATCGTGTTCATAGCAAGTGTCATAAACGTTTTTAGAGTCCTTCAAGTCTGATATCTCTGATTGCCAAAGGTAAAGTTGATTTAATATGCATATCAGTGATTAGATGTTCTAAAAATATAAACCGACTGTTGGTCACTATAGTTTCTTCAATTTTTAACTTTGCATCTCTACTGTTCATAGTAAGTTTTGTCAACTTTGGCCATGTAAATCCAGATGTATATCCCTAAAAAGAAACGTTTGTAACACGCAACGTAGTAAAAAAAAACCGGGTAAAACAACCTTCAATATTGTTGTAGTGAAAATGCTAAATGACTTCCTTATTGACCAAGCATCATCAATGTGCATAGCATGTTTCGCAAACTTTGAACAAGTTAATCCAGCTAAATATTCCTAATTAGGAAAGCTCATTAATATGCAAATTAGGAATCGGCTTAGGTAAAAATGCTTAATGACTTTCAATAATTTTGTATGGTATTATCCTCCATGATTCGAGCAAGTTTCGTCAACTTTGGTCGAAGCATTCAAGATATCTAACCCTTATTAGGAAAGTGCATAAAATATGGAAATTAGGAATTGGTTCAGGGGAAAATGCTTAGTAGCTGTTTGAATTGTCAAATTATAATATCTTCAATATAATTACTAAGTTTCCTTACTTTTGTTTGAGTCAATTCAGATATATATTCCTTATTGAGAAAGTTCATTAAATATGCAAATCAGTAATTAACTGTCATGTTATTCCCGTACGTCTTTCATGGCGAATAAATACATGCTTGATCAACATTTATAGCAAATGTCGTCCGATCTGTTCAGCTGTTCTCATTGTAGGTCTGTTTTTCTCATATACTTCATTATGTCAATGAGCACGAAATCTTCCAGCCACACCAACGTTAAACCTATCACTTCTTGCCATTCTCAAACAGAATATATGCATCAGATTTGACTGTTCTGTAGGGCATTCAACATGCAAATGGTTAGATGACTTCCACAAGGTGACCTTTATAACGAGGTGGCTGTTCTCTAAGGGTGACAGCTAATCCAGTTTGACTGTAAATTGATTACTATGAATATTCAGGTAAACAAGAAAAGTAACTCGTATATTTATTAGTTTTGTTGGTCTCCATATTTTGTACAGCAGGAGCAGACAGTAAACTGCCATTGTTATCATCAGATCCTTAAAGTAAAGATACTTAGAATGTAAATAATATCAACATATTCGTACAACAAAACATTTAACTGTCATTGCATAGAATATATTTTTTGAAATTTACAGTGTGACAATAAAATTGACCATTTCGTACCAGGATTTCTATTAATAGCCATAGTTATGTCTCAAAATTCCATGGAAATTGCTCAAGTTCTATTGTGATCGTAATTTTATTTTGATATGCTGTTGCTACCTTGCTGAATGGGCTGCCTAGTCATATTTATTCTGCGCCAAGTATTATAGTTTTCAAATTTAGACCCTGATCTACCATTAGTATTCTCAAGTGACCTGTGCGAAACATCAGTGAATATTTTTATGGGTACCGGGCGCTATTTATTCTCGTATCTTATCTTTCATATAAATAGCGACAAATATTGCCTTCTTCAACAATAGAAGCAAAACAAGATTTTTCGTTTTTTTTATTGCAGCACAAATTTTCAAAAAAGGTTTTAAAATATCTCATGCTGAGTCACAACAAGAGTGTATATGTATCATGATAAAAATTATAGATAAATGAATTTATGCTTTCAATAAATGCATTCGTCATGAAATCGTGGTAAGACACTGTAATTTGTTTAAGATTAAAAGTGGTGCAGAAGTATTTGCAGTTGATTTTTTTGGCACTTTCCAAGACATTAAGATCAGAAAAAAATTAAAACAGGTAGTCAACTTCAAAGAAATACACTGCAACTCCGCCTCCGCTCCCAGTGGTAAGGTGAGGTTAACAAGCGCTGAAGTTGAAAAATCATAAATCAAATCCAGTATGAATTGACACAATTGACATTTTCAAAGCCAGAAGTCAGTAAAAGCCAATCCATATCAAGGAAAGACATTCAAGCCAAACTTGCAGAGACCAAACTATTACATGACGATCGGAAATCGGCAACTTGGCTGCGGCTACTTTACCGTTGGGCCAACTCCATGTAATTCAATCCCCTTGATTAAACCGTTACATATGACATTTGCAAATGAAAATCGGCGATTTTCCTGATGACCGTTCAATCGATTACACGTCCTCAATATCACGAACGTGTTCTTCAATGGTAGCCTTTTCACTAACAGTCATCATAAAAGAATAATACTTTGGGGGATATATCAAAGTTCTAAAATGATAACTTACCAAATAGCGATGGTTTGGAATGACTTTGTACGTTTTGCGGGCAAGTGCACTGCACATTCAATTCTCGATGGACTGACGTTATTTATTCCTGGTGGCCGAGAACTAATGGTATGTTGAAATATTGGTAAGAATACTCGTTCAATTAGCTTCCATGAGATAAACTTACCTAACTCTATCTATCTATCTATCTATCTATCTATCTATCTATCTATCTATCTATCTATCTATCTATCTATCTATCTATCTATCTATCTATCTATCTATCTATCTATCTATCTATCTATCTATCTATCTATCTATCTATCTATCTACCTACTATCTATCTATCTATCTATCTATCTATCTATCTATCTATCTATCTATCTATCTATCGATACCGTTTTCGGCGACGAAACATAACATAGCTAGCTGATACGTGCGTGGTAATTGTCTATCGTGTCTTGCCGCCAATAATTTGACCTGCGTGATCTGGGTCGTTTAACGAAACTGACCAAGGCCAAAGTATTTAAATCCTTTGTTTTGCGTCCCCGCCCGCTTAGGTTTTTAAGGTTTTCATGAAAAAAACACACACGGTGTATTTGAATAGGAAATTTTAGGACATGACCGCTTAGCTTTTCTTGACTAAAATTTTGTTACAATTTTTAGCTCACATTTGGTATACCAATGTGAGGTAATCGTATAAGCTGAATCAGTTCATTTGCATCCCATTTGCATGTCTGCCTGTCTGTCTGTCTGTCTGTCTGTCTGTCTGTCTGTATGTATGTATGTATGTATGTATGTATGTATGTATGTATGTTTGTATGTATGTATGTATGTATGTATGTATGTATGTATGTATGTATGTATGTATGTATGTATGTATGTATGTATGTATGTATGTATGTATGTATGTATGTATGTATGTATGTATGTATGTATGTCCGTACACGTCAAAAACAGCCAAAATGGCAGAACCTACTGTCTTAGTATTTGGTGTACAGGTGCAGCTAGGGGTGGAGATGTGAATTTGTTCAAATGAACTTGTCAGTGTCAAAAATATGCAAATGAGGGGAAAAAAGGAAAAACCCTGCAAATTGCTAAAACTCTGTAACCATTGGTCAGATAGGGTTGAAACTTTGTGTGCAGGTTTCTTTAGGTATTTTAAAGTAGGTGTTTAAAATTTGGGATGAAATTTGCATGTTTCTATTTTTCAGGTAATTTTTTCAGTTTTTAGTCAAAAAATGTTTAACTCTGAAACCACTCATCTGATTGCTTTGAAAGTTGGTATACATGTTCCTGAGGATGACCTCAGTCAAGTGTACACAAATTAAATTGAAATTTTCATATTTGAAATTTTGGGCAATTTTCCGAATTTTGGTCAATTTTTTTTTTTATTCAAGAATAACTAATCTGATAGCTTTGATATTTGGTATACAGGTTACTAAGGTTGATCAAAATCAGTTTGATGAATATCATGAAGATATCCCGAATTTTATATTTTTGCTGAATTTTTTGGTTATTTTTCTCATTTTAACTAAAGTAAAATTTCTTCTATTCTGAAACCACTTGCCCAATTGCTCTCAAATGTGGATTGGACGTTTGCAAGGGTGTTACCCTTCTTATTGTTGAAATTACGACAACATTGGAAGTATTACTGTTTTGGGGCAATTTTTGTAATTTTTGGTCAAAAATCGTAAAAACTATTTTCATTTTAAAGCCCCTGGACAGACGGCTTTTATATTTGGTGTACAGGTGTCCAGCCCCAGGGATGACAATAGTCAGATATGTGGAAATTGTCCTGAAATATACAAATTTGTATTTTTAAGACAATTTTGTCATATTTGGTCAAGAAAACTTGTTCTCAAAATTACTTGTCTGATAGCTTTGTAATTTGGTACAAAAGTCCCGAGGGATGTTATTAGATAAATTTTCTGCTCAAAGTGTTGGGAAACCCCAAAATAGTTATATTTTAGGTAATTTTCTTTTGTGACCTTAAATGACCTACACCAACCAAGGATTTGTTGTTAGACAGTTTCGAAGGCTGTGAACATAATTTTGTCATAAAATTTGATCCAGAAAACAAAGCTGAGGTAACTTTTTTCATTGCGAACCGATTTTTGCAACTTTTGCATATAAGACACACAAGAGCTGATGAGAAATTTGGATCCAGGATAGTTCCAGATGTCATAATCCCCCCCCCCCCAGTGGAAGGAATTTCACTATCTGTAACTGATTTAAGTGCTGTTTACATTTGAATGATAGCACTCACAGCATTAATTAAAACATCCCCAAAGTTGTAAATATACTGCCAGCTGGTCTTATGTAAACATGGTCAACCAAGTGGTGGAACATTTGATATTCAGGAGGGAGTAGGGGATAGAAGATTGACGAGGTAGCATTCCTTTTTAAAAGATCCCTTTTATATTTTATATTTTTCCCACTCTTTTTTCCCTCTTCTCCAACCTTTTCTTTTTGTCAAGCTTCTCTAGCTAATTTTTTGTTGACATTTGCTTATTTATGTTGGATCTGCTTGTCCCATTGCTATACAAGTTGGTATGCATGTTTCTAAAGTTTACCTCCAGTACCTAAGTTGCAGACCTTACTTGCTTTTGTCATTCTTGTTTTTCTGGTTGATCTTTGGTACCCATACTAGTATGGTACCCATACTGGTATGTACCAATTCTGATAAAATGTGAGCGACACCGTATAATTGCGGTATTTTTTATTTGATGCAATCAAATTACAATGTGTTAATTTTATTGTGTGTGTTTTTCAGCCGCTTAGACGCGTACCTTTTCCCATTTAGAGTGGATGCAAAACAAAGAATTTAATTATTTTGGCGCTGGCCCAATCGTCGACAACTGTTCACATGATAAACACGTGACCATGCGTGATGTCAGCCCGACCGAAATCGCCCAACACAGCGACGCCACGTAACACTCGCGCACAGAAGATGTGTATAGAATATACTAATGTGATTAATGTTTGGACCTATGCGGAGTAGCGACAGTATTGTTTGCTAGGACCTAAAAGTAACAAAGGCAAAACGGAGCGAAGATTTCAAAACACTTACATCGAATGAACAAAGATTCTGAGGAAGACACGTTGATATACTGATAGGCCAGCCGTGATGATAATATTTAAACTTCTCATTGACGCCCATGGCTTTGCCTGCGTTTTCTGTGCATGATATATGCACATAGAATACACGCTTACACGTGCTCGACAATTAATTTTCTGATTTCTGAGCCAGGATAGCAAAAAGACTCACGGAAAATTCATTTAAAAATGGAGCGACTTATTAAATACCTTTTAGTCCTTCATTTTTAGACTCCGTGGAAACGAAAACCTCAATTTAAGAGCCCATCTAATCTACCTCTCCTCTTGCTGCCAGTGAGCTGTAGCCGTTTCGAGCTGCCAAACGCGCTGTGACAAGCGTATAGTGTCAACAAAGTTTTACATGAAACGATTTTGAGCTGCATAGCTGCTTTTGATCAATCAGCCGAGAGCTGCACAAGTCTACATTTCGTCTGTCAGAGACTCTATAATCTGCAGCATACAAATGACACCTCCAAACACTCTTTGAACTGTGACACTCTGAAACCAATATGTGACAGCTCAATGCATATCTTAAAGTTTGCTGCGGCTTATGCTGTCCTACAAACCCCAAACTAGCGACGGTACATTGTCACTGAGCCAAGATAGGAATTCATACACGTACACAGGTTCGGTGCTTTTCAATGTCTGCTACATATTTGATTAAAGTGAAAATCTCCCAACTTCTCAGAAGGCGGTTCTTTTGAATGACGTCAACAATAAAAATGGCAAGCTGAGAGGTTGGCTGCAGTTTAATAGGAACAAGTAAACTCTTCACCATGGTAACTAGGGTTGACATCGCACGTATCATCTTGAGACCTTGAAAAGAATACCATTGACCTCATGGAATCCTTACATTAATTTCAGAATCCACTGCTATATTTCGTCGACTTGCCAGTGATTTGAAATTTGTGTGCTTTGTTTACCACATAATTCAGTTGTGCATAAATTTATAATTAGCGGTCAGAACTGTTATGTGAAAGTTTGGTGTTTGGTGTTTTTGTGCAAATTTTGTCGGTTAAACTGTTAGCAGAATAAACGAATAGACATCTTTTTATCTCAATGTATTGTTAGAGTCAGCTTGGCTTCTTTAGAAAGTTAGTGACCCGACATAAAAACAGTTGACCTCGAGACAATAGGTTAGCGTAAGTTTCACATAATATCCCTACACAAACAAGTACTTTGTGTTTTTTACGTCACATACCATGATTATTGATGTAATTCTCCCAACTTCAGAATAAGAAAACTTTATTTAATCTAGGTCGACCATAACAGTAAAAGGATTTGACCTCAGCCACTCACGAACCAGTAAAACCTTACACAATTATAACAATGAAAGACACTTTTACTTACAGATCCAGCGATTGGTTTGGTTCTTCTAAACAACGAATCACAAGGAAGCAGCCGTATACTTTATTTATGTATACATTTCCTGAAAGCCCAGATGTCGATGGATGATGCTATGTGCATTTTTCAGTCATGAAAGTTCGGCCTTCAGTGCAGTAAAATATGTTGTTTTCTTTCACCTTTGTAAACGCTGCTGACTTTCTGTTTGAAATGGTGTAATTAAAAGCTTAAGACAGAAACACCGCAGCGGTTTTACAGAGAACGGTAAAATAAAATTTGACAGATTTATCAAATTTACTGTTGATGATAAGTAGGTGAACAATTGTGATAACACAATACAAATCATCACATTTGCAGAAATATTTATATTATTTGGAGATTTGTTACTTTGACATTTGGTACAAACGTCGGAAGGAACAGTGTATGCAAAAGTAGGATGGAACTATCTCATATGTTGTGCTTAAAAAGAGTTCTGATTTACAGATCTAGTAATAGGGCAAAGGTTTGCCAATTTAGTAAAATATGCCAAATATGACATTGTTCAAATACATGATCCAATTGCAAAAACTTCAGATTTGCTGTATATTGCACCTGATATTAGAAGTAGATGCATGCGCAATTGTTATGACTACTTATTCGAATGAAGTGAACATTAAGAAAATGAGATTAAAAAATTAAAAATTGGTAAAACATCTCAATAAGCGTTGGTTCACTTGTATCCGTAAAGGAGCTTACATGGCATATTGTACAAAAAGTGTTGCGTTGAAGTCGAGTCTACAAGAAATTTTGGCATAGACATCTTGTAATCTTGTAAACAATCAGCTTTGTCATTTACAAGATTCAAGATAACATACAAGCGACCCAGCGGCTGATATAGACCCGCTGTGCTTTGTAGAGAATTTCTATTTTGGACCTATGTCTTGATGAAGAAGGTGGAAATCTTTGATAGCTCTTTTCAGGTGCCAGATAAAAATCGCAAAAATAGCTGCAAAATCCACAATTGAAGATTTCATCGGAATCGTATATGCGGTTTCAGAGAAGAAAATGTTTTGAACAAAAAAAACCCCCAAAAATGTGACCGAAATACAAATATGCAAATTTCAACATGATTTGAAGAAACGAAGTAAGTTCTCCAAAAGTGAACTGCACATTAAATTTCAAACCGATCGGACTTGCGGTTTCAGAAAAGAAAGCAATTGTTGATGAACGACGGACGACGACGGAAAATCAGACTATTTGATAAGCTCCGCATCGCTGACAGCGGCGCTAATACAACTGCCATCTATATGGACATCAAAATGTGCTGCATAATCCAGCAAGGTCAGGCTATTAAACAAGAAATCTAACATCTGTAGATGAAAATATGACAATTTTGTATTAGCAAATACTAAAATTGCTCGGAAATTTGGTTTACAGCGTTTTTGTGTCTTTTCAGTGTCATATTGAATTTATGGAATAGTTTGTCTTTGTAAGCTAAAATGACTTCTACACAAATCGCTGCTTTGGTGTTTTTAATGCCAACAAATACCGTTCGGGGTCTTTAAGTTTTGGTATTGTCCGTGCGTGGGTGCTGCGTGCATGCGTGTGTTCTTCCGTCCGTCTGTCCAGGCAGATATCTTCGACATGCCAGGAGTGATTTCATTCAAACATGACAAATTCAAACTTCCCAATTGTTTACACAATAAGATTTAATATGGCTGCGTGGCGGCCATTTTGTTACGATTTTTCTTGTCCAGGACAATATAATATTATAATTAGTAATAAGATGTTCAGAAAAATCTAAACATACATTTTGCCATTCTAGTTTCTTCAATATACAGAGCACGTTTCAACAATTTTGACCAAGTCAATCCAGTTATATCCCTAATTAAGAAAGGTCTGTAACCTCCACAAATGTAATAATCTCCACAAATGTAATATCAACCACAATTGTAATAAAATGCACCCATAAATGTAATATCGCTATAAATGTAACAAAAATCAACCATAAATGTAATGAAAACACCAACCACAAATGTAATAAATGGTAACCATAATGTAATAAAAAACCCCACCCATAAATGTAATACTTATCAACCATAAATGTAATAAATCTATTTTTGTCGTTGCAATTGAGGAATTAGCCCTTAAATATTGATCTATGTAATAAGGAAAGCAACTCCACACATTATTCATATCTTGATTGTTTGCGTTTTAGTGTGTTTGTACGCATATTTGAAAGTGTATTTTACGTTTCACTGTTTTGTGTATAGAACTGTTTGGCCACGGCGAGACACAACTGTAATATGAATGTCAGTGCAGTCTCTACTCCAGCATGAGAGTGGGAAAGACTGTATAACACTACGATCCTTTAACGCCGTTTTTTCGAAAAGTGCCGTACTTTCTTAATCAATTGCCTCAAATTCGTCTTCAGTGGATAAATTGTGTGGAATAATCGATAGATTGTCTGTATTCCTATGTTGTCCCACTTGAAGTTTGTTCCTTCACTAGGGATGCTAGGATGTCTAATTTTGTTCTACTGTGTTCAAGGTATTGTTCGTATTGTTTTTACTAGATTGAAATATATGTTCTCGTCACCATGTTTTGTGTCGTAAGTTTCTGTTATAAGGTTTTATATTTCTCTGTTATTTGTTCTGAGTCATCTGCCATAAACTTTGTGTGGTATCACTGGTTGACGAGTTATTTTGACGCTTCCTTATAATGTAATTATCAGTGTCTAGAACTGCTGTTCCACTTCCATTATCTAACGGTTTGATCAGTACCTCGCCGTTTTCTGATAGCGTTCTCAAAGTATTCTATTCTGTGTTTCGGAAAGAAAACCTAGTTTCAGGAAAGTATGCAATAACATTACACTAGTCTTATTAAAGTTATTATTTACTCAGGGCATTGATAAACAAATGATCACATATGCAAGTTCAACTTTATTACATTTGTGGTTGAGTTTTATTACATTTATGGTTAATTTGTTTATTACATTTGTGGTTGCGGGTTGTTACATTTATGGTTGACTATTTTATTACATTTGTGGTTGATTTTATTACAATTGTGGTTGATATTACATTTGTGGAGATTATTACATATGTGGAGGTTACAAGTTCGATAATATGCAAATTAAAATTAGCAGAAGTTTAAATGTTAAATGGCTTTTATAATGTTTTAATGTTGCATCTCTAATGTTCTCAGCAAGTTTTGTCAAACTTTGTCAAGTAAATCCAGATGAATAAGGAAAGCTAGTTACATAATTTATGCATATTAGTAATCAATTTATCTAAAACTGGTGAACCAGCTTCCATTGTTGTTGTAGTGAAAATGACACATGACTTTCTAATTGTTTTAACCCAGCATCAAAAATGTACACAGCATGATTCGCAAACTTTGAACAGGTTAATCCAGCTAAATATCCCTCATTACGAAAGTATACTATTTAGGCAGATTAGGAACTGGCTTAAGTAAAAATGCTTAACGACTTTCAATAATCTTGTATCATATTATTCTCCGTGTACTGAGGAAGTTTCGTCAACTTTGGTCAAAGCATTCAAGATATATATGTGTAATCCTAATTAGGAAAGTGCATGAAATATGCAAATTAGGAATTGGTCCAGAGGAAAATGCCTTGTAGCAATTAGAAGTGTCAAATCATAGTATATTAAATATACATGCGAAATTTCGTCAATTTTGATTGAGTCAATTCAGAGATATATATTCCTCATTTAAGAAAGTTCATTAAATATCCAAAATAGCAAATAACTTTTCATGTTATACCCATACGTTTTTTATGGCGGACAAATCCTTGTATGATCAACATTTATAGCAAATGTCATCCAACTTTATTCACATTTACTCATAGTAGGTCTGTTTTTCTCATATACTTAATTATTCCAATGAGCAAGACATCTTCTAGCCACACCAACGTATAACTAATCACTTCTTGCCATTCTCAAACAGAATCTGTGTCAGATTTGACTGTTCTTTAGGGCCATTAATATGTAAGTGATTACATGACTTCCACAAGAAGGTGACCTTTGTAGTGATGTGGCTATTCTGTACGGGTTACAGCTAAGGCAGGTTTGATTGTAAATTGATAACAATGAATGAAGCGGCAAAAAAGAAAGGTAACTTGTATATTTATTAGAATTGTGGCCTTCAGATTTTGTTCAGCAGGACCAGACAGTAAACAGAGATATTGTTTACATGGAACCTTGAAAGTAACGATACTTTGAATGTAAATAATATCAACATATTCTTTTAAAAAACAACATTTAACTGTCATTGAATAGAATATATTTTTTTGAAATTTACAGTGTGACAATGACATGGACCATTTTGTACCAGGATTTATATTGATAGCGATAGTTATGTCTGAAATTTTCATGGGCACTGCTCAAGTTCTATTGTGATCATTAACTTTTATATGCTGCTGCTACTTTGTTGAATGAGCTGCCTAATCATATTTATTCTGCGTCAGGTATTGAAGTTTTCAAATTTAGACTCTTACGTACAATTTTAAGAGAATATTTTTATGTGTCGCTGTGTAAAACAGCTGTGTACATTTTTATGGACACCGGGCGCTATTTAAATTTAATATCGTGGCTTATCTATCATATAAATAGTACCAAACATTGCCTTATTGAGCAATGGAAGCAAAAATGATTTTTATTTTTTATGGCAGCATGTATTTTCAGAAAAGGTTTTAGAGTATTCCATGCTTACAAACAACAAGAATGTACATGTATCATGATATGAAAGCTAACATAAATGAATTTATGCTTTCAATGTATGCATTCATCATGAAATGGTGGCAAGACATTATCACTGGTTAAACATGAGGAATTGGCCGTCACACACCATGTATCTAGGCTAATCCCCTGAGCGCGGAAAATTTCCGAGTTACCAACCTGACGTCTCTGACATGACTTACAGTTCACGTCCTGAGTCGAAGATATGATTGACACCTGATAAATGCCTGATGAATAGATGTCACTATTTCTCTAGCCGCTTTGCGTTTTAGGTCTCACTAAAAACTATGAAATGAATCATTTGTTCTACGTTCCCTTTATTGTATATCTTCTGTTTACTATGTGCTCTGCTATGAATGTTTGCCTCGGCTTGACATGCATTTGTTCTCACCAAACAACCATAAGTCGGATGGTTCTCAAGTCTGCAGGTTTTTTACGCGATCACATGAAGCTACGCGGTCGCACCACTTGTACTGTACTGCGGAAAAGCATTTCTTAAGGTGATCTATTTTCCATTCCTACGGTGGGAATCATCGCTGCCACTCAATCAGAGTGTAGGCTTTGACGTTGCTAGCTGCATGCACCAACCATCTACCACCAGATGTGACTGCAAATATGACGTACATTCCCGGCCTGACGGGCTAGGCGTTCGCCTTGCATGATGAACAAATTCAAGCTCGTTCAACCAAAGCGAGGACCATTGAATCAATATTTACGAAAGGAAAAGAAAGATAAGATTTGATGTTACCATAGCTAGTATTGAATACGTTTACAATGAGACGTAGCAGATTTAAGCCAGACTGGAATCTGAAATCTTGAACATATAGTACATTATAATATTCAATCGAACGAGGCTGTTATCGGTCACCCACGCCATGGAGCTACCAAAAGACCGGTACGCCAATACGGACATGCACGTTTCTGGCTAGACTGTTGAGGAACGTGCCAAATGATACAATGGCTAGTCACACATGTGGTTTCCCACATTTTCTTAATTTTAGAAGATAATTTTTTCATTTGCAGTGTTTCCGATTTAACATGCTCAGTATCCTGTTTTGTGTGTACGAAGCTGTGAAATGTCATGTCACGGACGGACGAACGAACGCAACGGAGGGTTGAGCACTGAGACCAGCTGTAGGCTAGCCGTAGCGGATTTCCTCTTATTGTGGTGCGGAGGGTATTCAAAAAATATATATAATGATAGCACTCTTTTGAGCAACGAGACCAGTTGTTGGCTAGCCGTGGCTTATTTCTTCTTATTGCAGTGTGGAGGATATTTTAAGTAAACATATATAATGATATCACTTTCTTGACCAAAACTATGAATTGAATCAATCTATATCTAAAATGAGATTTAAACCTTTTTAAAAAGCCTTTCGTAGCCAACTTTCGGGCAATGAATTCTCGTAAGACTTCGTCACATTGTCTTATTAGGGGTCATTTTACCATTTCTCCTCCCATTTGCGAATACGCATGGAACCCAAAATTAACTCAAGAGAAAACAGTGATATTTGTAATGCAATCACCGATTGACAGTCAGTGTACACCTCAAAAAATGTATCTTTTCATATGGAAATGATTTCGAACCTACAGCGTTTGTGCCGGGGAATCTTAGCATATAAGATTGAAAGTGCTGAGAAGTATTTGCAGTTGACTTTTTGGCATTTTTCCAAGACACATTAAGATAAGAAAAAATTTAAAGAAGGGAGTCAACTTCAAGGAACATACTATAACTTTGACTCGGCTCCCCGCTCCCATATTTCGTGACAAAAATGTATTTCACAGTCATGTTTTTACTATTTTGACATTTTCTTCTCATTTTGATTTTTTTTTTTTACTTGCTTGGAATTAGTTTCAGCTTTTGCAGGGCTTATGTAACACATGTCAGGAATATTTTCAAAAAAGTGAATTTATATCATTCAGCTAATTGCCACAAAGCCGGGCACTTTAAATGCTCTTCCGTTTTGTTTTCAGGTAATAGATAGTCGCACAAATTATGTCGATGACGTTGGCCTTGAACCAACAGAATCAAAAAACTGTCAGAGTCATTGTTGATCACAAATGCCGAGTCTTGGAATATTCTCAAGAAAGTGGCTTTATATCATTAAGCTAAATGCCACAAAGCATGACACTTATACTGTTTTTTCCGTTTTGTTTTCAGGTAATAGATAGTCGCACAAATTATGTCGATGACGTTGGCCTTGAACCAACAGAATCAAAAAACTGTCAGAGTCAATTGCCGAGTCTTGGACTTTCATGGACTTCAGAGGGCGTGATTTCATTTGTACTCACCTTGTATGTCTGTGTGATGGCATCCAGATGAACCGGACAAGGTAATGTGTCATTGACCGGAAAAAAAATTCCTGCACGCATGTGGTATAGTCCTCAGAAATTACAGATCTCGAATAAGGTAGTGCTCTTTTGACCTTTGTGAAACTGAGGTTCAGTGTTTTCAACAGCAATCACAAATCATGCATTACGGGATTGGTCTTTAACCATTGTACAAGTAAGGTTTGGTGTTGTCAACATCATTCATACGTCTGGAATAAGGACAAAGCTCTCTCGTCCCTACCCTTAGGTAAACGCAATCTGAAAACTACAAATATAGCATACAAACAAGGGTGACTCATCGGAGAAAAGCATTACTGATATTCTTACTCTGTTGCCACGAAATGCCAGCCACTGTACACTATACAATTGGACTAAAGTTTATTAACTATTATGTCAGAATCCTTCAATTTTTATCAAGTGTTTATCTGTTGAAATTCGGATAGCTTAGTTGACAAAGTTTCCAGCAACTCGTCAAAGAGAACAGACACCAAAAACTTCAGTACGGGCTAGAGTGACTCTTACTTTTATTGTGATGAAATATAATGAACTCCATGATAATTGGTCATTTTATCATGCCTTTAGCTCCGTTGTCAGCAACGGGGGAGCTCAACAAATAGGCTGATTGCATGTCGCGTTTGTCCGTCCGTCGTCCGTCAAAAATGCCTTCTTCTCTGAAACCGCATGTCTGATTGCTGTGAAATTGATATGCTGTTCACTTGGGATAAACTAAGTTAGGTTTGTTCATTTCATGGCGATATGTGCATATTTATATTTTTTTGGAATATTTCGCAGTTTTTGGTCAAAATATCTTCTTCTCTGAAACATCTTGTCTGATTTCTTTCAAATTTGATAAGAAGTTTACTTGGGTTGAAGATAGTTAGATTTGTTCAAATTGTGATGAAATATGCATATTTGTGTTTTTGAAGCAGTCTTTGTTGTTTTCGGTCAAAGAACTGTTAGTGGTTATCAAAAACTACTTTTCTGATAGCTTCGATATTTGATATACAAGTTCCTACAGACCAACCAAATGTGATATATTGAAATTATGATGAAACTTGCAATTGTAACTTGTGGGCAATTTTTGTCATTTGAGGTGAAAAAATTATTCCTAAAAAACTGCTCATCTGATAGCTTTGATTCATATTGTTATCTTAATATGATATATTGAAATTATAATGAATTCTGAAATGTTGTTTTTTCATGGCATTGTTTGCGATGTTTGGTAAAGAAAATTGTTGATTAACAGCTGCTCGTCTGATAGCTTTGATATTTGGTGTACAGATTTGTTGGGGTATCTCAATATGATATATTGAAATTTTGACGAAATCCGAAATTAACGTGTTCTTAGAGATGACCTTAACGTTTTTCTTCAAATTATGATAAATTATTCAATAATTTTTGAAGCTGTTTTGCTATATTTGGTATGCCATGCAGTGAAATGAGCTATGAGAGATTTGTTGAGTTGACAGACTACGTACTACATTACGAACCTTTGATACTATATTTTGAAAGTTTGCCAGACTTTGCTCATCAGTCCATGTAGCCGATAAGACGCTCTAGTAAAATCCTCAGTAACAAAACGTAGCTACAGTAGATTATCACAAACAAATTATGAGTAAAATGGAATTATGAGTAAAATGGCATTATTTCCACTAAACAGCTCGCGAGAAATACATTTCGTTGCTATTTCTTTTTCATCCATGGTTTTATGTTCCAATACAGTGTTTGCTCTTTAACGATTTGGAATTAGCCAATTATATTTTGCAATCTGAGATGCATTTTTAATTTGTCTTTTACTAGTAAAACTGTTGGAAAACCCCCGGGAGGGAGAGGACGAAAGGAGGCATACCCCCCTCTGGCTTCGAAACTTTTGAGAAATTGATGTATGCAATGGTGCAATCTAAGAGGTGTTTAATTTCGCACAAAAAATGAGTACCCCCTCCCTTCTTCCTCTCCACATTTTGAGCAACACCCTGTGAAATTTTCAATATTTCGAGTGACCCCCTTACATTCATCCGCCCTCCCCAGGCCGTAAATAATGACGGCTCCCTTACACGTGCTCGACGATCAATTTTCTTAGCCGAGATCGCACAGACACTTCATTTAATAATTGGGACGACTCATTAAATACCTAAATATCCTTCACAAGGCAATTTATGAGCCCATCTAAGTTACCTCTGCTCATTTCTTGCTGCAAGTGAGCTTTGTAGAGCCATTTTGAGCAGCCGTCGCCCAAAAGTAAGCGTAGTGTCAACAAGTTTTACCTCAAACGATGTGAGCTGCATACCGGCTGTTGATCGATCATGATCAGCCAAGAGCTGCACAAGTCTGCATTTCGTCTTTTGGAGACTCTCGAATCTGGTGCAGATCAATGACAGTTCTGTGTAGATCTTCATTTGAGCTGCTTTGAACTATAACGGCTCTGAAACCTATCTGTGATAGCTCAATGCAGATCTGCAAGTTTGCTACAGCTTATGATGTCCTAGAAACCCCATTGGCGAAGGTTCCTTGTCATTGAGCCAAGCTAAGAATTCCTACACGTATAGGGGTTTGGTGTTTTGCAATAACAGTAACACATTTGATCAAAGGAAAATTCTCCCAACTTCTAAGAAGGCTGTACTTTCGAACAGCGTCATGAATAAACATGGCAAGCTGAGAGGTCGGCTGTAGTTTGATAGAAACTCTTCATCAAAGTAATTATGTGAGACATTTTAGGAATCATCTTGAGATCTTGAAAAGAATACCGTTTAACTCATGAAATCCTTGCATTGATTTTAGAAGCCACTGCTATTTTTCGTCAACTTGGACTTATGCCAGTGATTTGCAATTTGAGTACTTTGTTTACCACATAATGCGGTTATACAAAAATTGAGCGGCCAGAACTGTTTATGTTAAAGTTCTTAGTAGTGTAGTTTTATAAGAACATTTTGAAATGTTGTGCATGGTGTTTTTACATGGTGTTTTCCTGCATATTGTGTTAGTTAAACTGAATAGAAAAATAGTCGAATAGACATCTTCTTATCCCAATGTATTTTTAGAGTCCGCTTGGCTTCTTTTGAAAGTTGGTGACCAGACATGAAAAGAGCTGACCTCAAGACAATAGGTTAGCATATGTTTCACATGCTTCAGAGTAGACAAACATCCCTAGACAAACAAGTACTTTTAAGTCACGTAACATGATTATGGAAGTAATTCTCCCAACTTATCAGAAGGCTTTACTTTAATCTAGATCGACCATAACAATAAAAGGATTTCGACCTCAGCCACACACAAACAAGAAAAACCTTTCACAATAACAATGAGAGACACTTTTACTTAAAGATCCAGCGATTGGCTTGGTTCTTCTAAACGACGAATCAAAACTATACTCGAAAAACTATAAACAAAAGCAATACTCCGTGTATGGGTACATTTCCTGATTGCCGAGATATCGATTGATGATGCCATATGTACACTGTAATCATTAAAATTTTGGCTTAGAGTGCAGTAAAATATGGTGTTCTCTTTCGCCGGTACGCTGCTGACTTTCTGTTTGAAATCTGTGTCATGAAAAGCTTAAGGCAAAAAAAAAACCAAAACACTACAGCGGTTTTACAGTGGAATGTAAAATGACTTTCAAATTGACTGTTGATAATCAGTATGTGAACAGTGGTGATAGATAACACAATACAAATCATAACATTCGCAGAAATAATTCGATTGATTGGAGAGTTATTACTTTGACATTTGGTACAAACGTCGGTAGGGAGAGTGTATTTAAAATTAGGATGGAAATATCTCTATGTTGTGCTTAAACGCAGTTCTGGTGTAAAGATTTAATAATTGGGGCAAAGGTTTGCCTGTTTTTGCAAAATATGCAAAATATGATATTGATCAAGTCAATGTCGAATTGCAAAACTTCAGATTTGTTGCACATTTCACCTCCGTATTAGAAGTAGATGCATGCTCAAATGTAATGAATACTTGTTCGAATGAATTGGACACTAGAAAAAACTTATGTGCTACAAAAAAATTAAACTTTGAAAATCATCTCACTAAGCGTTGGTTAACTTGTCTTGGTAAAGCAGCTAACATGCCATAAAGTGTTGCACGGAAGTCGTAATGGTGAGTCCACAAGAGGTTGTGGCATACAGATCTCGTAAACAAACAGCTTTTTCATTTACAAGATACAGAATAACATATAAGTATATTCACAAGCCACCCAGTAGAAGATAAAGCTCGTTGTGTTATTTAGAGAATTATTATTTTTGACACATGTCTTGATGACGAAGGTGGAAATCTTTGATAGCTCATTTCAGTGGCAAGACCAAAAAAAAATTGCAAAAATACCTACAAAAATAAACAATTGAAGATTTCGTCATTATTTTAACATATCATATTAAGATCATCCCTAAAAACAAGTCAACCAAAGCTGTCAAGTGAGTAGTTTTTTGAGAATCAAATTGTTTGAACGAAAATGACGAAAAACACCACAAAGTCCAACATTGCAAATTTCATTTCATCCTAATTTCAATACAATATAATTAAATCACGTCCTAGTGCCTGTATATGAAATATCAAAACTATCAGACGAACAGTTTTTGATAAAAACATTGTTTGACCAAAGATGGCAAAATTACCCCCAAAAAATACTGAATTGCAGATTTCATCTTAATTTCAACAACAGATCACATTTACTTCATCTGTAGCAACCTGAATACCAAATTTGAACGCTATCAGACATGTACTTTTTGAGAAACACAGTTTTTTACCTAAAATGACATTTAGTTTATCTTTGGAACCGGTATTCCAAATTTCGAAGCTGTCAGACCAGTTCTTTTTCGAAACAAATTTGTGACCAAAAATGGCAAAAATTGCTCCAAAATACAATATTGCAGAGTTCATCATTATTTCATTATATCACATTTGATTCATCTGTACAAAACTGTATACCTTATTTCAAAGCTATCAGACAAGTGTTTTTTAAGTAACTCGTTCGTTGACCAAAAATGGCAAAAATTGCCCCACAAATACTAAATGGTAGATTTCACCGTAACTTTATCACATTTAGCTCATCCCTATAACATTTTATAGCAAATATCAAAGTTATCAGACGAGTGTTTTTGGTGAAACAACGGTTCTGACCAAAAATAATAAAGATTGCCTTTAAAAAAAAAATTTCCTCATTTTTGAACAATTTTAAGAAATCTGAAATAATTATCAATAGGGACCTATGTACCAAATATCAAAGCTTTCTGACCTGTCGTTTTGAAGGAAAAGATTTTTTAAATATTTTTGGACACAAAATAACAAACATTGCCTTAAATATACAAATATGCACATTTCACTATAATTTGACCAAATCGAACTGAATTTGATCTAAGTAAATTTCAGACTAACTTTCAAAGCAAACACACATGTGGTTTCAAAGAAGATGTTTTTACCAAAAATAGCAAAAAATGCCCCCAAAATACAATATGCAAATTTCACCATGATTTGAACAATTTACGTAAGATCACCCAAAGTGAACTGGATTTTGGTTTACAGTGCAGTAAAATATGTTATTTTCTTTCATGTAAAACGCTGCTGACTTTCTAATTGAAATCTGTGCAATTAGAAGCTTAAGGCAGAAAACTACGGCAGTTTTACAGAAAAAGGTTAAATTACTTTGGCAGATTAATCAAATTGACTGTTTATGATCAGTATTGAAACAATTGTGATAACACAATGAAAATCATAACATTAGAAGAAAATAATTGATTGGAGAGTTATTACCTTGACATTTGGTAAAAAGTTCGGTAGGGAGGGTATATGCAAAATTAGTATGGAAATATTTCATGAGGAGAAGTGACGATTAAGGGCCACACGCTACACTCAATTTATGAAGTTGAATACCTGCCAAAATTAAGCTATGCCAATTAACATTAAGACATGCCTTTCGCAATTACGACTTGACATGATGAGATGCAAAATGCGATTATTTTGACATGAAGATTTGACATTCGTAATTACGACATGCCATGATGAGATGCAAAATGCGATTATTAGGACATGAAGACTTGACATTCGTAATTACGACATGACATGATGAGGTGCCAAATGCATTTATTTGGACATGAAGACTTGACATTCTTACAAGAAGTATGCGAGAATTTGAGCATAAGAATATGCTTGATTATTGATATTGATGAACTTGATTAGACCATGGTGTTTACAAGCGGATGTGTTTGCAAGAAATCGGATTTTGGGATTTCACCGAAATGTCGATTCACTAAACATGGTCTGTGAGAGAACTATGAACAATTTTTTTCCTAATATAAACACAAACTAACAATTTCTCTGTACTTATAGACATTGATGTTCGATATGTTTTTGTCTCTTGTCTTCCATCAGTTTTAAGTGTTCAAGGTGTTTAATGTGGGATACCACTGCATCTTCTTTGCTTGTGGAGCTTGTCGATAATGTGATTGTAATTAAAAGAATCAATGTATTCCGTCAGTAAGTTCCTATTGAGGAAATATCACATGGACAATCAAAGGGTTGGCACTTAAATAAGCTTATGTTTAAGTGACCCTTCCCCAAGATAGGTTTATAAAAAGTGACCCTCATCAAATATCTCCGGCCCACCCATGCCCTGTAATTACTGAAGGCTCTCTAATTCAAAGGAGCTTGAATGTGCAAAAGTGTGACATTTCCCTTCAAACGTGGCGTCGCTTGTACTTGTAGTGAGAGACCAGCTCTCGGGACACAAAAACCCGATATATAAACAGCAGTAATTTAGCTAAATAGCAAGACATCAGGTAGATGCAAAATGTGTAAACTGGCATAGAAATTTAAAGGAAGGCTAGATTCGCCGAATAACCTTCTCAGATGCTCGTACGGAATACTGTTCGGCCACCATGTGCACGTTCTGTACGGTTTATCTGTGTAGCTCTGGTTTAGCCGTTCGACCCAAATATCTTGGCAACACCTCGAGCTACAGTACTGCAGCTAAGTCTCCGGCTTCTCTCATTCAAGGCCATGTTTCCAAATACACCGTGACATGGTAGATATAAGGTGACCACCTAGTTTGCTGGAAAATATTTAAAGTTTAGCCTCCTGATCCCGCATCGCATAACCTCATGTCGGCATTCTGCATGGCATAAAGGCATGTCCTCATTATGCATCGCATAAGGGCATATCCTCATTCCGCATTAGTCGCATAATGGCATGTCCGCATCCCGCATCACAATATCTCTCTGACCTTTTGCAAATGTATACTCCTTCAAGACACCTACGTTCTTCATCTGATACAGGTCTTTTTAGAATGCCACGTGTTGCAACAAAATCCTTGGGTGAAAGATCTTTTTCCCACTCAGGACCGAAAACTTGGAACAGTCTACCTGTCAACCTACGCCATATGGATTCACATATTTCATTCCGCCATGCCCTCAAGACATATTTTTTTAAGGAATAGTGTATTTTGTCCTACGCCTAGAGCTCCCTGAGATTAGGCGCATTATAGATATTCTTTATTATTATTATATTGGCACGTTAGCATTCTGCATCGCATAATAGCATGTCCGCATTTTGCATCACATAACGACATGTCCAAATAATCGCATTTTGCACCTTATCATGTCATATCGTAATTTCGGATGTCAAGTCTTCATGTCCAAATGATCGCATTTTGCAACTCACCATGCCATGTGGTCATTACGACAGGCATGTCGTAACTACAAATGGATTCAACGCCATACCCAATTACTGTGATGTGAGTGGAACCAATTCAAAATGTTGATATAAATGCCAAAGTGTCAATTATATACAGTAAAAGTCTACAATTGACTGAGTCAAAGGCTTTGCTGAAATCAAGAAATATAGAATCAACTTGGCCACAATAACTCTGGATAAATAATCTGTGTACGGTTGATAACAGTGGGCGTGCCCTAACAAATCCGTGCTGATTATCGGTCAGTGCATTCTGCACGTCATTATAAATGTGGGGAAAGACAGTTTTTTCAAAAACCTTTACTAAAAATAGCGAGAAGTGAGATTGGCTGGTACTTACAGGCCCCACTAGGAAGGCCATATTTATAAACCGGGACAACGTTACCTCTTTTGAACAAAGACGGACAACACCAGTCTGAAGTGACTTGTTAAGAAATCATGGTAAGCAGTACAGCAAGCTGTTGTGAACAAGTACGAATGACCAAAAGCAGCGTATAACTTCCTTCACAGGAACGATAAAGCTGGATGAATGTTGCTAAATACCTTTTCTTTCACAAGTATCGAGCAAAAAAGTCTCAACATCGAGAAAATTGAAGTGATACTGTTCTAGACAAGCTAATTAATTTATTGAAGAAGCCTGTCCAGTTCAGAAGATCGGGTGATTTAGCAATAGGCGCAAAAATTGACAGAACAAACTTTCAAGAAGTGAACGTCTCAATCTATCGATTATCTCACAAAACAGGGCAACAAGTGACAGCAGATATGAATGTATCGCTCTAGGCTCACTAATGGTCAAAGCAAATATGTGAGTATACCACCTGAGGAAAATAAATAGTGATGTGTCTCGCTGTGAACATCGACTGAAGATGTCAGTGAGAATAATGTTTTGAGGTTATTACGAAAATACCGCAAAGGATGCACGAGGATATTGGCGCAGCGTATTGCCCGCCTCGAAGCGGTTGGCGTATTTTCGTGATAACCTTATTATTATACATCTCACATTCTGAAGTGGGGTATCAAACTGTCAGAGTAGTGACCGTTTTCGTATCACGCAAGTAAAGCTATGTCGGGCACGCTTATACAAGTTCTAGTATAAAGTGTCCACTACACATACGTACGTATAGAGCGCGCGCGAACATAATGACTGTGAATAAAGTCGACCTGGCTGGCAGTGGTGCCACACACTGTAATATTGTTGTGTTTGTGTTGGTATATAAAGCCCGGAGATGAAATACAACGTACATATTCTGGCGCTCGTCCTATGGGTCCCTTGAAACCGTTCAACAGTGAACGCCCAGATACAGCCGCATAGGATGGGGCGCCTTGAAACCGTATGTGTCACGGAACGGGCGTTCCGTACGACTCTTCAGAGCACGCAAAATGCAATTGTTCTTGATGGTAGATGTATAATAATGTGTTGAATTTAACATACTGTGGACGCCTTACTCATCAGATTCTAATCTTGCCTTTAAGAATTGTTCCAATTTAAAGTGATAGAAATATGTCTGATCTCTCCACAATGCTTTGATTCATATGATTAGTGCATTAGCATGATTAACGCGACTTAACGCGACTTAAAATTTAAAAGGACTCAAGGGAGTAAGAGGGTAAGTAACCTACCACATTAAATGCCTTTATATTATTTCATGAAAGGCTTGTCACAAGTTTTCGGGCAGTTGCATGTGCAGGTGGCGTATGCGATACTAAACACTATTTATTAAACACTATTCGGAGGCATCATGGGCCAGTGGCTAGAGCAGTGGACTCACGATCAAAGGATGGTGAGTTCGAGCCCGGCATGGCTGTGGTGTTGTGTCCTTGGGCAAGGCACTTTATTCCTCATTGCTTCTCCCCACCCAGGAGTGATGGGTACCTGGTAGGACAGAGGTTGTTATGTGTGCGTTTAGCTCTGCTGCGCTTATTGGCTGCACATGTGAGCTGTGTCTGCTCCCCAGGGAGTTGAGTGGTATCATATTAGGTCCAGTGACCAGGGGTAATAATAATTGTAAAGCGCCTTGATCACATCTACTTGTGGATATGTGCGCTATATAAGAACCAAATATTATTATTATTATTATTATTATTATATTTGAAATAAGGACATTTCTATTGGTCCGATGCTTGCCATAGGAAAAGCAAATGCTTCAACGGACCAACGAAATCCTTGTTGTATACGATGAACGACACTAACATTGAGATCAACAACAATGAAGCCTTTGACTCAGTCACTTGTAGACTTTTACTGCATAAACTCTGACAGCTTAAGACATGTTTCCCCATAAGGGCTGTGGCACCATTAAAAAATACTTAAGAACAAAAGTGCATGATGCGTCATGCGCACAAGCTTTGTCACATGACTGTTGCCTTATATTAGCAAAGTGCATTGACGCACTTGTACTCAACGACTCGCCTGTGCTAGAACAGTGTGCGTTTTGTAAACAGAATAATCAAGACGTCTTTGGAGAAAACCATCTTTGAGATAGGTAAGCTCTTTATGTCCTTTACGCCAACCGATACATAAGCTGAGATAAGTTAGAAAATGTGTCCATGTGTTGTGTACTATCTCAAAGTGGGGGGGGGGGGGAGTAGACGAGCCTAACACACTGAGGAGTAAAGTGCCTTGCCCAGGGGCACAACACCGACACCGACAGTGACTCCATTACCAGGATATGAACCGGGTCTCGAACTCTCCATCCTTCGATAGTGAGTCCTTTACCCTAACCACTACGCCATGGTGTCTCCTATAAGTCACATTTCAGCTGCAAGTGGTAAGAGTATATTATTACAAGTGTTCTCATCAAAATCATTATTTTTACGACAAAATCTAGTAAATCAGAAAATGTTCCAGGCCAATGCGTTTCGCCCAGTTTTAGGGACCGTTCAGTTTTTACGGCCGGGGGGGGGGCGGCAAAATCTTGTCGCCGGTGTTCAAAAAAATGATGACCCCCCCCTGCATTTTTCGCGAAAAGTGATGACCCCCCCTTTGTCAGACGAAAAAATTTGATGACCCCCCCCCCACTGAAAAATAACCAAAACCCATATGTCAAATTTACCCGCACGGTTTTGATTTGAACTCCGGTACGCGGCGCACTTTATTCTTGTAGCAGAGATGCCAGTTTACAAACTTCTCAGCCACATCCATGCAAACGTCTGTTAATTAGGACGACTGTAAGGCAATTTTTAACTTCATTTCCATAGACAAATTATGTCCATGGACATTGTATAAAGTAAACTTTATTGGAGTGGTTCGCCAAAGGCAGCCCTCCGGTTAAGAGGGTCATGGGCCATTACGTAAAGTCAACTTTATTCTAGTGGGCAACCAAAGGTGGCCCACTGGTAAAAAGAGGGTCGATCATGGCCATTGCATGAAGTAAACTTTACTGAACAGGGCCGCTGAAGGCGTCCGGCCGTTAAGATGGTCATGGGGTATTACAATAAAGTGAATTTATTGTAGTGGGCCACCGCAGGCGGCCCGCCGGTAAAGAGGGTCGATCATGGCCATTGCATGAAGTAAACCTAATTGGAGTGGGCCGCCAAAGGCGTCTGCCCGCTAAGAGGGTCATGGGTAATACATAAAGTATATTTATTGTATTGGGCCGCCGAAGGCGGCCCGCCGGTAAAGAGGGTCAATCATGGCCATGGCATAAAGTGAACTTTATTGTAGGTATTATGTTTTTGAAAATGTGGTGACCCCCCCTTTCCTACCAGTGAAAAAGTGATGACCCCCCCCCCTTCTTGGATTCCAAAATTATGATGACCCCCCCCCTGGATTTTGCCGGCCCCCCCGGCCGTAAAAACTGAACGGTCCCTTAGTTGGGCCACCTCGGTAGGCCCCACCCATTTCAAAGACTTTCTTTCCTGTCATGCGATCCGAGTTGTATTGTTCCACTGGTTGCGGTAGATACCATTATTCCCTTGGGTGTTAAGCTACTTTCAATGGCAGGTTTCACTCCTTGACCTACAGATTGATGCGTGAGATATTCTGGATGCATAAGTGCGACACCTGCGGGAACAATAGGGTCAACCTAAAACAGTAGAACTTAATGTTTATGTGATTTAGGAGAAATCCGGACACCGAACTTTCTAATTACCCAGCATGTTTGCCGACAATATCGAGACTTTGATCAATAATCACCACAGCACAGCACGTCTTTGATTCAAAATGCCAACTGAGTGAAGGTCTGGTTGCGTTCGCTTCATAGGTTGCAAGGGGTACGCAGTTTCTGGGAGGATAGTTTTCACTTTGGCATTAACTATTTTGTTGGAGGGGTTGATGCATCACACGGCTTTTGGGAATAAAACAAGGTGTACGAAATAATTTTATACATTAAATAACAAAAGTACGTAACCTTAGAAAACCAAATCTCAAAGTTATTGCATACATTGTTTCTGTTTCCTCATTTTGATGATGCATGTATCCATGTATGCTATTGATCAACAGCAAAGTGTGAACTGTGAACCTGCGGGCTTCGGGTTGCGGGTCACAATTAATTTTTTCTTGGTTAATATACCGTCTTTTTCCTGTCAAACTTCAATGAAACTCATTTTTTCGCATATCGTATCCGAGACAATGTTTTTCGCGCTCATTTTAAAAGCTGCACGTTGATAGCGGTGTTTCATCGTAATTAAAATTGTTCTTAGGCCAAAAAATTGATTTGTTTCTGGTCAGCGCGCGCGTCTCTTCAAAGAGTGCGCGTCGAGACTTTTTTTTTAATTTTCAAGGTCTCTTGAAGCAGTTCTAATTCGCCGTGTGGTGGTGCTCCGAGGTCAAATGTCAACCACATTTTAGGCCTATTTTACCCTGTTCCAAAACTTGTACTTTTCCCAAAAACCATTGTACTGCAGGCAGGTTTAATTAGCCTGTACCGAGCAGGGGAGTTTGGGTAGTTTCTCCCAGAAGACATCCTATAACAGGGGAGCGTTCCAGGAACAAGCATGGACGACCTCCGTTAACATAACATGTCATTTATAGCTTTGTAGCCACTATTCAAGGCATTGAATGTTATTAGCCCAGGGTTAAAAGATCCTCAAGCCCTTTTGTCTCGTCGACCACGGTCCAGAGGGACCGTGTGTCGACGTTTCTGTATCATCGACGCTGCATAAACTGTACGAGGATCTGTCTCTTGGTACCTTGAATTCCGGCGACCGATTTGTTTTGAACGACGAGCACGGTGACTGTTCAGTTGAAGCGAAAGTTGCCAAGGATATATGAGTTCAGTCCCAGTGCAGTTGGCTCCAATGACAGCGCAAGTTGGAAACGTGTAAAAAAGTGTATATGACATTCGATCTGAGAGAGAGTTTTGATAAGACTGATGATATAAACAAGACGCCAGTACAGAACGTAATTAAAGTGCAATGGGGTCAGCTCGAATTTCGCCGTCGCTAAAGCAATTGGACAGACCAAATGCCAGATTTAAACTTCATAAAATTAAAGATATGGTCAGTTGGCTCATAATGAACAATCTCGGATGGGATGTCAGCAGTAAAGGCCTCGGGGACCAGTTTTTTAAAGTATCGTGAGATGCGCTGTGTTTAATTGACCCTCATCGTGTGAAACTCGGTCAGCAGCAGTGTCAAATTCCCTCTTTGTACGCGATGTGTCAAGGATACAACATACAAGCCTCTCATAGACATGTGATGGAAAGCTTGGAAGGGGATGAACTCTGGAACCTTGCAGAGCTGCTTGTCAACATTCTAGAGCAGGTACGGCTCAATATTTTAATGTGTGTATTGAAAAATGTAGTAAATTGTGTTTGTTTCCTATGCATTGTGATTGTAATGCATTTGTATTGTGCATGATATTTTGATAGTCTATGAACAAATAATTCAGGCAAGACCACACAAGTCAATAGTTGCCGTATTTTTAAAATCCAAATCATTGCAAAAATGGCTAGGATACATGAGTGTGTGTCGTGATGCATATCAACTTTTTTTGGGAAAATTTGTCTTTTTTTCTGCGTGTATAGACACTCATAATATTTCTCATATTTTTAGAATTGGATGGGGTTCATAATTAATGTATTTTTGCCAGTGACAGTGTATTAACAAATATACTTTGTTTTTGTTTCTTGTGCATTGTGATAGTAATGCGTCTTTGTTGACTGAATAACTTTTGTGCATTATATTTTAATAGTAAATAAACAAATTCAGGTAAGACTACACAATCAAGTCTTTAGACGTAGCCATATTTTAAATACAAAATATTTATGAATTTAGTTTCATGCAAGAATGGATAAGGCTGAACATGAGTCTGTACTGTGATGCACAAAGTTATTTTAACAGCCAGGAAAATTTGTCGATAAGTTTTCTTAGTCTTTTGAAATTTATTATATTTCTCATTTTTTTTGTAGAATTGGATCAATAGGGAGGAATGGCTAGCCTGTGGTTCAACCCTGAGTGCATTTATTAAGGAAGGACAGGAAAACCACATCTTTGCCATAGTGTTTCTTCGAGCTGACTTGCAGTGCAATAAAACCGTGGACATCCCACACTATTCTTCAGCGATTTTTCCAGCAGCCGAATCAATGTCGCAACACTACTATCCGACACAAGATAGCTCTTCATAGCATGGCAGAGCTGTGTGTTACCGGCTGAAGTGAGAAGCCTATAGCCGGTAACACACAGCCTTGTCACGAAGAGCTACGCCCCTACGCTGCATAATATTTCCGTTTTCTTTTTAGCATTTTCGGAAATGCCAAAAGGGATATCAAGGATAGCTGTACTGATGAGTATGTAACCCCTTCCAAAAAGCAGAAAGACTCGACGTGCACGTTCTGACATGACGCGCGCGGTGACCAGAAACAATTTTATTTGGC
Source organism: Ptychodera flava (assembly GCF_041260155.1). Lineage (NCBI taxonomy): Eukaryota > Metazoa > Hemichordata > Enteropneusta > Ptychoderidae > Ptychodera > Ptychodera flava. The sequence goes on along the minus strand of NC_091929.1, from coordinate 34,595,568 downwards.
CCAATGGCCAGAGTGATAATTCTTTGCTTTGCCCCATCCCCGATTCTTTGTAAGGTAGTCTCACCATGTGATAAATTTTTCACTTCAATGACTTCGTGAACAAGCTTTGTCACATGACCGTTGCATAATAATAGCAAAGTACAATGATCCACTTGTACTCAACGACTCACTTGTGCTAGAACATTCCCTTCGAACAGCGTGCGTTTTGTAAACAGAATAATCGAGACGTCTTGGAAAAAAACAATCTTTGAGAAAAGTAAGCTGTATAAGTCAACCAAAACATAATCCGAGCTAGAGTTTAGGAGACCAACTTTTCTCAAAGTTTATGCTAGAATTTTCTCTTATATGTATATGAGAGAGTGAACATTCTAATCTTTGTTTACTTACTGTTATGTATTTAAGAATGAGACTTCAAGGTTCAGTAATGTTTAAAAAATGTGTCGCTGTGTTGTGCACAATCTCAGAGCACTGAGGAGTAAAGTGCCTTGCCCAGAGGCACAACACTGTGCTACAGTCTGTAATTTATCGTCTTTTCGACAGTGACCCCATTACCAAGTTCTTGAAGTGGGTCTCGAACTCACCACCCTTTGATAGTGAGTCTGTTACCCTAAACACTGGGCCACGGTGCCTCCTATTAGTCAAATTCCTGCTGTCAGGGTTAAGAGTATAACCAGTGTTCTCATCAAAGTCATTAATTTTTAGCGACGAAGTTACATAACTGAGGAAGCTTATAGGGTTGAGGAAGCAAAAGTGACGTCACTTCCATCAACAGCTTCCGGAAAACTATTTTGTCACTCCACGTGATCACACTGCTATATATATACTACACCACGAGAAGGAAACGCGAGTGTTGTGTACATGAAATAATAATAAAGTGAAAGTTAGAGCGTACGTGTGTGTGTATTGTGTATTGTGACTACATAGTCAATAATGCATTTACGTTAGAACGTCTGTGCTCAATCAATTTTGAAGTTTTTTTGTCGCCAGTGTAGTGGACCTGTGAGTGTGAAAACTATCGCTCTTGCGTTTGTGGTGAGGAAGTCCTCTCGGGGATGCAGATACCGTGCACCGTGCAGGTCGAACTCGGAGGTCAAAGCAAATGTGATAGACAATGCTCGGTCAATTTTAAGCTTTTTAGTCCCGTCAGCACGAGTTCGGTGGACACGTGAAAACTACTGATCTTAAGTTTGTGGTGAGAATACCTTCTCGGGGATATAGTTACCGTGCACCGTGCAGGTAGAACCCGGAGGTTGATGCCTCGCCGGCCTGCCGACTGCGTACCGTTACGCTGCAGCTGTTTGCATGAAAACGCGATAGACTATCGACTAGACCCTCTATGGAATAACGCATTTTACGTTAGAACGTCCATGCCATATCAATTTTGAAGTTTTTTTGTCTCGTCAGTGTAAATTACGAGATTGCTGGACATGTGAAAACTACTGATATTGTGTTTTAAGGACCGTTGTTTGTGGTTAGAATACCGTCTCGGGGATATAGATACCGTGCAGGTCGAAGCGTAAAATCGCGGATAAATTGTTTCGAAATTTAGGATGATATTGTTGAACGATGTATAGTTTGGCGGACATATGGACGTGTGATGCCTTTTGCCTTCGTGTTCGCAAATGGCAGTGATATACGCTGGTGTCGACGCGAGGTCATTGTGAAATCGGGCCGTTTTGACTTTTAAATACTAAATAGGGGTCGTGTTTTTCTGACAGTTGGAAAGGCGAGGCTGAAGTTCTTTTATTCGCAGAAAGAAACCAAAGATAGCATAATATTATTATAATATGATGAATTTAGTCATTGAGTATGCCTTGTTATATTAATTAAGGTAATTGACTTGACGTCCGTATGTCACATTGGTATGGTCCAAATGCCATGGAGCACGTGATACCGGTATAAACTACTGAACACGTGCAACGTTCCACACTCCATACAGTGGCGGCGCCCTCACTTCCGTTTCACCACTGCTCCCGCTTTCACCACTGCCACCGGTGGCAAAAATGTGGTGATTTACCACATTTTTACGAAGTTCACTTGATTGCAAATTTCAACAATGCCAAGCTCTGTATGGCTATATTTAATTTCAAAGTAAAAGAATAAAGTATAAAAGATGTCTTTATGTTGGTTTTTGTCGCATATTTGCAAAAAAATCTTTGGACCTACTTTTCGTGGGTGAATGTGATGTAAACTAGCTCAGGATAATATTTCATCAGTCATAAAATGAGGGCTACTAATTTTGTTTGCTCGAGAAATATGTCATGCGTCGCTTGCCCTTTTTCCCTTCCCTCTAACTCTGAGCCTACATTGACCATTTTGCAATCACCCTTGCTCGTAAAAGTAGCACAGTCTAGTGGGAACAACATCGTGTAAATTGAGGCAAATGACATGGTAGCAGAGATGCTACGACTTGCACAAGAGGAAATAGCAAATTTCAGTGACGATACATTACTTTAGGCGTATGGCTGTCGTCATCGGAAGGTGATGTGGTTGACATGTGTACGATTTTTTGAGTATAAAAGGAGGGTTTCCAATATGATAATAATGATGACAACATCATTAATCTTTATCTATTTCAAATAAAACTGCCTGCAGTCACGTTTTTGGGAGCCTTCAGTTCCGCAGATATCATTATTTTCAAGGGATACTGTCTAGATCTTTATTAAAATAATGGGCATTGGTCCAATAGCGATATATGAGAAACTTAAAGTTAGAATCGAATATTCCTTAATGCAACATGTGATAGAAAATCACATTTCCCAGATTATTTTAAATATAAATTATAAGGTTTAATATTCCAAAAATCGAATGGGCGCAAAATGTACCGCTTGATGCTTTAGATTCTAAAACATTACATTGACGGTGTTTAGTTTGCAAAAAGGAAACATATGGCAATCAAGATTGTCCCGTATGCAAATCGTCATGCGAGATATCATTAGGCCTACATCAGTAAATGCAGGGATTGACCGAAAATGCAAGTGTGAAAATCAAATAGGAAATTAGCTTATTGCCGAAATACGAATATGTTGATTAATACTGATTTCAACTAGGTATACCGATTTCCCGCAAACATTACGAATTATGAATATTCCTATTTCTCATCTTTTGTATAGACTTCATCCATCCCTGTTGGATGTGGTCTCAAGTTACAAGACAATAAGATGAAAATGATACAGAAAAGAGAGCAACAATTACGTCTGCTGCCAAAGGATTACGTCAGATGATAGAAAACTCTATTCTTCCATTGTAATTTTCATGAAACTTGGCACACTGCCCAGTCAAAACAGATCAGATTTCATTATGCTAGATATTCAGATACACTCCAGGCAAAGGTTTCAAAAGTTATTTGAAAATAGGCTTACTCGGCATTGTGTTATGTTATTGACAAAATTAGGGACCTTAATTATATTTTTAAAACTAGAGCGGTGACCTAATTTTTACCTTGAAAATCCGCGTTCTAAAAATGACATTTTCACTTTACTTATTGTACATTCTCAAAAACGCGTTCGATACACGCCACAAGTACTGCTGCGATATCACAGCCAGCCTTCAATCACCTCTAGTTCCCCGTACTTCTGCATTAATCCTTTCAGTTTATGTTTCCCGTCTCGTGTATGTTTTTGGTTCGGATACCAGTGTTCGAACATAATTCTGATCCAGTCGAATTTTGACCGGCGTTTTCATGGTAGCAGCCATATTTGTTGTAGCATGTTCTGTCAGGTGACTAACCTCCACCGTCTTGAACAAAATTCTGTTCAAGATGGCTACCCGGTACCTGACCCTATTTTTCCCCACGCCCTCTACCGGGGAAAATGGGTCAGGGAACCAGATTAATCCAAGTTGTATTGTTCTACTGTTTTCGGTTGATACCATTATTCCCTCGGGTATCTAGCTACTTTAAATGGCATGTTTCACGGCTAGACCTACAGATTAACGCTTGAGATGTTCTGGATACGTCAGTTCGACACCCGCGGGAACAATGGCGTCAACCGAAAACGGTAGAACTTGATGTAAACAGTGATCCGGACACCAAACTTGCTAATTACCCAGCATGTTTGCTTACAATATTGAAAATTTGATCGAGAATTACCCCAGCGCATCTTTGGTTCAATATACAAACAAAGTGAAGATCGGGTGGCGTTCGCTTTATAGGTTGCAAGGAGTACACAGTTTATAGGAGGATAATTTTCACTTTGGCATAAACTATTTTGTTACAAGGGTTGATGCATCACAGGGCATTTGAGAGTACAACAACGTTTACGAAATAGTTTTATACATTAAAAAACAAAAGTACGTACCATTATAAAACTGAATCCCAAAGTAATTGCATACATTCTTTGTGATTCCTCATTTTGATAATGAATGTGAAAATAATCTATATGAATGGGTAATGTATCCTTGTATGCTGCTGATCAACAGCAAAGTGTGAACTACGAACCAAGGTGAGGTATTTTGCGGGCTTCGGGTTGCGGGTCACACTTAATTTGCTCTTGGTTAATATATCATTTTTTACCGTCGGAAATCAATGAAACTCAGTTTTTCGCATATCGCATCCGAGACAATATTTTTCGCGCTTATTTTCAAAGCTGCACGTTAATAGCGGTGTTTCATCGTAATTAAAATTGTTATATCTGCTATGTCTTCATTTTAGTAGGCTATAGGCTTATAAGCCTACTGTTTTGGATTTTGACGATTTTTTGCGACAAAAAAGGTTCCGAAGTCATACCGAACAAAGTGGATGTAACTTCAACTGTGGAATAACAGCTAGGCCGGCCAAGCACTGAGTGACTGTGTGCGAGTTTCTTGAATATTAAGAGAAAGCAGCTGTGGGTCCATAGCTGTGGTGTTTTCAAAAGGAATTTCTACCTTTTGACCCCGGGGGGGGGTACTTCCATTACTTGCCAATATGTATACGTGCCGCCCAATGGGGTGGGTATTTCAGCAACTTGGTCTAAAATGGAGGTATCAATTCACAGTAAACCAGGGTCTAAAATGGGGTCGATTTTTGAGTGCCACACAAGAACAAATTCCAACTGTCAGTTCCCGTCTTCCTAGCACAGGGTTTTGAGCTGCACTCTGTGTGGCAGGGGAACCATTAAAGAGACCCCCTGGCTTTAGCCAAAATAAATATAGACTTTGTTTTAAAACACTGTCACTAATTGGTCAGAACTCCATATATGGAAGAATTTTGCCCAATAGAAAATATCGAAACAAAGTGGCTCTACTACTATCATAACAGGTCGACCATGGGAAAACTAGCAGTGCCTTATTGACGAACGGCGAGGCTTCTTGTAGTTTGGAATTTTAAAAACCACCAGTCAGACTGTAACTGCAGGTAACTGATAATTTCAGAAGCTGGACAAAACTTTGGTGAGGGTGACAGATAGTTTCTTTCACTCAATTTTTTTAGCATTTCCAAAAATTTTTTTCGGAAATCATGGCTTGGCCAGCAACAACAAAGCCGTAAATGCAGTATAGTGGTAAGCTCTGCCAGTAGCTCGGTCGCGCAAATGCTTGCTTTTTACCCGATTACGTTTTTGCAAATTTTGACACCGTGACTTTTGACCAGGTTCAAAGGTCATAAGGTCTAAAATGGGGTCCTAAAATAACGAGATTTTAGGTCTAAAATGGGCCCCGGGTTTTTTTTACGTGCGGCCGCACACCCCTACCACTTCTCAGAGCAGGTACCCCCCCCCGGGGGCTTTTGACCCCGCCACCCACAGCTATGGGAATCGTAAACAAACGTCCACAGTACGCTTGACAGCGCACTTAGCTTGTCGCAACTTTGTTCGACGATATTTAGAAAAGTTTCCACCACAATTACAATTGCCAACACCCATCGACAGCTTTGTTATTAGGGACCTACCGCGATCATAAATCTGCTCAAAAATTCCCAAACTATCGCCATTTGTCCAGCCTTTTCCGACATGAGTACTCGCATTAACCGTTGTTTTTCTGGCGTACAAGCGATTGACGAGGCTTAGTGCAGTGAGTCATTAAAGTCACTAGAGCGGTGACCTCTCAACTCCCGAAAAGAAACTGACATCATCGATGATGCAGGACACCACGTTACAAGCATTAAGAAGTTTGAGAGGTCACCATTCACGTGCCCCCCTGCCTGGAATGCATCAATGACTGTGTTTTTACTAGTACAATGTTTCCGTTACGGGGTCTGACGCCCAAGTTGCGCGGCCAACACGCTAAAATGTTGCCAGATGTTGCTGAATCAATGTCGCAACACTACTATCCGACACAAGATAGCTCTTCTTGGCATGGCAGGGCTGTGTGTTAACCGGCTATAGGCTGAAGTGAGAAGCCTATAGCCGGTGACACACAGCCTTGCCACGCAGAGCTAAGCCCCCCTCCCCTCCCCCAAAGTTGTTGGTCCTTGACATTCAGCAAAGTGATGCGGCAACGCGGTTTTCTTTTTTTCCTTTCTTTTTTCTCTCAGTTTTTTATTAAGGTTACTAGCAATACAGTTTGGCACCATTGATGCAGCAGTTATTGTCTTTAATCGCTGGCTGCATAATATTCCCGTTTCCTTTTTAGAATTTTAGGAAATGCAAACGGGGATATCAAGGATAGCTGTACTGATGAGTATGTAACCCCTCCAAAATAAAGAAAGACTCGACGTCCACGTTCTGACATGACTCGCGCGGTGACCAGAAACGATTTTATTTGGTCTAACGGCCAAAGTTTGCAAAGTGATAATTCTTTGCTTTGCCCCATCCCAAATTCTTTGAAAGGTTGTCTGGTCATGTCATAAATTTTTCACTTCAATGACTTCGCAAACAAGCTGTGGGTCAACCCCATCTATCGCACGACGCTTTACAATCTATTGAAATTAACCTGTGCTTGTTTTTCGATTTGGCGGGAACTGCCTTAAATAGCACAATGTCTGCGCGTGTAACAAAAGTGGCGCTAAAGATTCGGACTGGTTCTTGTTTTTACTACTGCAATGTTTCCGTTACGTAGGGTCTGACGCTCAAGTTGCACGACAAAACAGGCTGAAATGTTTCTGGTTCGCTGAGTCAACGAGTTTGTGAACTAGCTGTGGGTGAACCCCATCCATCACCCCATTTACAATCTGTTGAAACCTGTACTTTGTTTTTCGATTTGGCGGAACTGAATTAAACAGCAAAATGTCTGCGCAAGTAAAGGGGCGCCAAACGTTTGGACACATGTAACAAGTTCTGCGGTTTGTTGATACATTATTGCTAATTTATGTAATTATATGGGACAAGAGTTCGTTTACTTGAGACAGAATACGCATACTTATACACATGAAAATAACAAAAATACCGCCACTTTTCTTCTTTTTTCCAAGCATAGACACTCGAAAGGTTTTGTTTCGAGTGTCTTGTGCTTTAAGTAATATATCAGCAGCCACGATGAAAAGAATGGACGCCATAATATCCCCCAGTTGGTGAGAGGGGTACCCTCATTTTATAACCTTTCCGAAATGAGTAGCTACGTAATGAAATAAGGCTTATAGACTAATTATCTTTCGATACCGTTTTAAGGATAAACTTGAAAAGGGTCCTTATACCATTTTACATTGAAATTTGAGGTTAAAGGAAAACCTTTGGACGCGTTTAGCCATGGATTTCCCATGCATACTTGATAGACACTTGTAGAAATTGAATCCACAGAATGATTTATCCCTCTCACACACACAAAGCAGGCACGCTTTTGTGATAGTTCTTTGACCTAAAAAACCGGGCGGAAAATTACCCTTCACGTCATTGTAGGCATTGTAGTGCCTTTTGAATAAATGCAAAGGCTCGGTGCACCGAACCTTTTAAACTGAGGGCCGTTTGTACTTTTCATTTCCGCGAGTGCCAAATAGGGGTGAGTGCCAGGGGGACGCATATATCGGCTATTTGATGGAAAAGCATCGCGTCGAACACGATCGCTCCCCGCTCAGGACGAACAGAGGGATAGGAATCAATTTTATCTTAAAGACAATGTTATAATCCAATTTAGACAAGCGAAGTTAATTCTATAACTGTCCAAAGAAAGCATATAAAATACCATTTTGTTGGATAATTTGTCCTGCCGATAGAATTTGGCTGGGGAGTACAGGCGATTAAAAGCACTGCGTGAAATTGCGAGATCTCGCGAGAGTATAGGAAAATCGCATTTTCGTATAAATTATGAATTCTTAGCGACTTATTACTGCACAATAGTGTTCTCGATCGTACAGAGAACGAGAGGGCAAACAACCGCATCCTGCTTAAACTTGGTATTCGAGAACGGCAGGACGAAAAATCTGGGGAGGGGTAAGTGGTCAACTCGCGAACTTTTCACTATACAATAACAATGGTCACGATGACAACGCGACTGGTGTTGTCTATAAATATCGATGTTTACCGTGAGTTTTTCACATAGTAACAGCAGTTACTCAGTCTATTGTCTGTCTTCAGAACTCATATGTGAGTTCAGCAGGACAAAAAGACAGGAGGCATTGGTTTTCAACGACTCCAGGCATATCAAGTCAAGCAAACAGATTATATTTTGGCTGAAACAATCACTGAAGAATTGAATTTTTTATGTGAAAAGATATCGCACTATAATACAATCAGTGCATGTTTTTTATGCAAGTGTAACAAAGTTTCTCTTTTGCATGTGAATACGCCATAACGTGTATGTTTATTAAGTTCGACGTCAAAACAAATCAAGCAGATGAAGTGCCGTCAATCTCTTCTCGTCTCGAGATTCGGAAAATTTAACACTTGTTTACGTATGGATAATATTGTCAATTGCTGTCATTGCGGAGATTGAAGGTGTCCTTGTAAGAACAATAAAAAACCCTACAGTATTCGTATCGGTAGCTTGCAGAAGCAACACGGCATAACTGTTGCCTTTCATAATGATCTTATAGAACCTATAGTTTTCAGGATCAGTTCAAGTGTAACGATCGCGGATTATTCCTTTTGTCATTGTAATTTATACTCGCCTCACACAGCGTAGAGATGAGGCAATATTACATATAGATTTTCAGACAGTATTATTATTACTACGAGATACCATCTGTTCAAAAAGACGAGGTTAACCACTATCTTAGCTGATTGGGCTAATCCAACTTCAACAAAACACTCTGTATTTTGCCGCACGTAATTTAACCCTTTCACCACCATTGCTTCGCCAAAGCCCATTGTCACCATTTGTGAGGGCATAAGGGGTGAGCAGGTTAACTTACATATAGGCAGGTTGTGTCAAGAGAGAGAGAGAGAGAGAGAGAGAGAGAGAGAGAGAGAGAGAGAGAGAGAGAGACAGAGAGACAGAGAGACAGAGAGACAGAGAGAGAGACAGAGACAGAGAGACAGAGAGAGAGAGGAATTATCTCTAACTAAATCGTTAGTTTTTCGTTTTAGATATCAAATTGAAGACATCGACCTACAGGATTACAATGTCTGGTTTGGTTGTATTCATATTGATATTAGGTAAGCTATGGAATATATTATCTTGGATTCTGACATGTGCCAAATAAACAATGCAGATGGTACCACTGCACTTTACATATATTCAGTTTCCAAAGATGGCTACATCTTGCCTGAACGCACATTTTGGGAAAAATAACAGAATAAAATGGTCTGAATCTGGAAAACACTTCAAAAATACAGAAAAAATATTATCGTTCCTTCCTAACCTTACCAAAGTCAACGATAATATTGTCCATGTCAACAAATATACCGCTAATTAATTGCATACGTCTTCCCTGCCTCTTACCTGCTGAAAACTATCGTACGATCAATCTATCATTCTTTCTCTCCCTTATCTATTATCATTCTATCTATCTATCTATCTATCTATCTATCTATCTATCTATCTATCTATCTATCTATCTATCTATCTATCTATCTTCTATCTATCTATCCATCTGTCTATCTATATATCTGTCTGTCTATCTTAAATACGTTTACATGCATTACGGTGGAAGTTTTATCGATGCCTGCAAAAATATTCTTTATACTCTAGACCATTGGCGGTATGCTTGAAAAAGATTGATTTATATCAATGCTACTATTAGTTAAAGTTGCTGTAAAGATTTTGGAATTTCATAAAAATTTAAAATGGCTTTTGTGCATTTTATTAGATGAAAGAGTCAGAAGATAGGCGTTTTTGTCGGCATATGCAAGACGACTTAGAAGTATACGCCAACAGATATTATTCCGTTTTAAAGCACCTATCGCCATGTCACACATAAGGTCAATTTGTTGTACGATTTTACAGGTTTTGCCAGCAACTTGAGTGTTGCCTTGAAATGTTATGTGTGTGAGGGAGTTGGTGCAGGTTGTCAAACCGATTTTATGGTCACAGATCAAGAACAGGAGTGTGGTTCGTACGAGGATCATCGTTGTCAAGTAAGTAAAATAACGCATCTGCTGTATGTGTCTGCATTCCTCTCCATATATCAATATGTAGTTCCATGACTATGTTAGTGATTGACTGGATGTGTATTTGTCAAATGTGCATCTGTATAGCGTTCCTAAAAGTGTTATTTCCTTTGCTATTTCTCAGGTTATTCGAACTGAAAATGATGGGAAAGTGATAGAGTTCGCCAGGACTTGCGTCGCTGCATCAAAGTGTGAGGATGGATGTGGGTCGGATGAGGAAGACGGTAATGAAATAGGCTCATTTAGGCCTAATACTTTGAAACGACAACTAATCAGGAACAATAAACTTACAACACATACAATCATTTACGGTTATCTTGGATCAAGAGTACAAAACGAATTACTATCTGTATACTTTAAAAGGAGATTATTTGTAGAGTTATGGAAGCTACTAACGTGCAGCATAGGAGTTATTTATTTGTCGCTTTCTCCATTCTTTAGTAGAGGCCTTATGACCATAGTATGATAATGCTTTAATATTTTTTTCTTTCTTTTGCAATATTTCAGGTGACAAGGCTAGCGATTGTAAAGAATGCTGCAAAACAGATCTGTGTAATACGGGAAACACCGGAGTGCTGTTCACACCTATCGTACATCTGCTGGTCGGTGGTACGGTTATGGCTCTGGCAATGTCTGTGATTATGTCAGGGTGAACGACTGCGTTTTCCAATCGGTTCAGATCTTCCTGTGTGAAATCTGATGTTTTTTTCTAATATACACAAGCTACGCAAACGCGTACCGTGAAAACCAAATAATGTGTCCCCATTGGCCTACTTAGTTTTAGACTTGTTATAATTAGGACCATCATTGTATCTGGAAATGTTAAATAACGGTTTACTTATTTACCCAAATCCCTTTAAATGGTAACGAAAGAGTGCAGGCAGAATGCGCCTTGATGACAGGTATTCGGACGTCTCTCAAACTTTTTTCAAATCTTTTCTGATCTACCTCTTGTTTGGGTTCATTTTAAATCTCTTGGTGAATGAAAACTTTTAACCGTCTTTTTATTTCGAAAGTAAGATTTTTTATCATCTTCGAGTTAGCACAGGCATGGAAGCCATTCTGAAATTCGAATATCGATAACTCATGGTTACTTTTTTCTCTGGTACTAAAATTTGCATTGTGACCCCCTCATTTTTAGCTCATATTTGGTTTTACATATAAATACCGAAAAGAGCTTATATGATGAGTCTGGATGGCGTCTGTATGTCTGTATTTTTGTGGGTATGTATGTGCGGATGTATGTCCGTCACACACAAAGGCTCCCATACCGCCAAAGCTACCGTCTCAGTATTTGGTGTACAGGTAGATGTAAGGGTTGAGATGTGAATTTGTTCAAATGAACACATCAGTGTCAAAAATGTGCAAATGAGGTAAGAAAAAGGGAAATACTGCAAGTGTGCAGGAGTGGTGGCAGTGAACTGAATCAGCCCACACATCTGAATAAGAGGATTTTGACCTTTAACCTATTTGTATGCAGGATACCTATTATGTTTGGGAGTGGTAGCAGTAACTGAAACAGCTAATTGGTCATTTCCTGTCATTGTTTATGAACTGTGACATATTAACAGATATGCTGAAACCATGGATGTCTATTTTTGTACATCCATGGTAGAAAGATTCTCTGCTATGCATGTTGCTAAAGTTGACCTTCAGTACCTACAGTTTCAGACCTTATTTACTTTTGTCATTCTTAATTTTCTGGTTTAAATATTTCTTGTTTTTCTGGTTGTACTGCGCAGAAATTGTCATAACATCAACGTATAATTTCCCTGCACTGAACAGATAGAAGTAACACTTGTTGTTGATCTTTGGTATGTACCAATTCTGATCAAATTTGAGCGACACCGTATAATTGCGGTATTTTTATTCTTGATTTTGAAAGAGAATGGTTTGGCGAAAGTTTAAATCTTACACTTTCGAGGCGCATACTACCCTAAAGGTAATCATAATCATTCCATATACTAAAATTAATACAACCCTGCGAGAACAAAAGAACAAGAGAAAAAATGATGGCAAGCAGTCAGCCTGATGGAATCAATTCACTATATGGGAACATGACAGAGGTTTAGGAAAATAAGAGAATTAAATTAGGCTGCATAAGAGTCAATTCGATGCCAAAAGACAACCAAGTTGTTGATACAGGCAATATGAAACATTATTGATTCCTGACATTTTCACTTCACTAGTATTTCGGACAGTTATTTGCAAAAAGATGCGATGGAAATCAACACAATTTCAACCTGTATACACAATCAGATATTTGAGAAAACTCTCAGTAAGTTTGTAAAATATTCCTACATGTTTAAAAGGCCTGTGCCGGCGTCAGATCGTCCTGCAGGGAAAGACACTTAATAGATTACAATTTCAATGGAAAACGAAAGACTATGGCACTTAATAATCCTCTTATAGACTTAAACAAACTTGATCCCGGGGATTAAGTCTCTGGCATTTAAGCAGGTAACTTTTCGTAAACATTTGTAATCAAACAAAATCAAAGATATTTTATATTCATCAATGTAATTAATTAACCTTTAATGAATATGTTGAATTAAACATTCCTGTCGCCGGCGTGCTCTAAGGTTTGTCTGAATCTTTCCGAGTTATTTGCATTTTCAATATTGAACTTCCTTAAATGTTTGCCGAGAATTAAAGAAATAAATAATCAAGTATTACATTAGTCATTTTCATGATATTCTGCTCTATCACTCGTGTGTTCCACATGCAAGACATCGACTCATGGGGCAGGGCAACAAGCTGATTTATGTTCAGCGTTGAATTGCGTATAAAAGTCGCTAATTGAAATTATTCATGGGAGTTTTTCAAATGGCTGGAATCTTTAAAAAAATTACTTTGGCGCTAGAAGGGTTAACCCATTGAGCGCCAAAGTCAACTTTTGTCACCTTTAGAAAAAGAACCCTAGTCAATTTGTTTTTTTAATTTTTGGCAAAATTTTGATGAAAACCTGTAGCCAATGAAATGTGATGTCCGTTTTGTCCAAAATGATAAAAAATTACAGAAAATTCATAAAAGTATTTTAAATGTTGCACTTAAATTTTGGTGGGAAAAATTACAGCACTCAAAGGCTTAATTTACATTCAATATTAACAGACAGACATTTTTCAAGAGAAAAAAAGTGAAAAATGATTTCAAGAGAAAGCTGCTCAAAATTCAACTTGCATAAACACGTAAAAATAAAAGTTCATTTAATTAAAAAGGTTAGTTTTGTATATTTTCCTAAAGCAACTGATACCTTATACGGAAGGACTGTAAGCGAAAGTTTGATTAAAAAGATGACTAGTCGTCGTAGAAGGAAAAACGTTGGGAGTGTTATTATTACAGTTTGTTTGAGATGTATATTGTTGCATTGAAGCCATGGAATTTGCTTTGGAAACACTCACTATACACTTAGTATTTATTTTCAAGAGCTGTTAAAGGTATGCTGTCACCTGTTCCGATTTTGCCACTATTGCCATGGAAAGAGAAAATCTAACCTATCAAAGTTTTAAGCGGGTTTCCACTTTTTAAAAACAGCGCCATCACACGGGCATTTTTAATACCAAGGAACGCCCCCTTGACCATATATAGGCATATTTAGATTACAGGTGACTGTTTACCTTTAATATGTTTATAAATTGCGTCAAATTATGACAGTCGAACAACTTAACTTGTACCATATATTTGCCAGTGACCAGGCTGCTAGTGCACTTGAACAACACAATTGGAAATGTTCTTTTCGAAAAGTACTGGGTTGAAAGTTTTGGGGAGTAGGGATGCTCCCACAGATAATAACATTGTTCATAGGAAAATTAAATTGAGTTGTTACAGTGAATTTCAAAAAAGGTTGGACTTACAACTTGCTCGGGTGCACGTGATTAGATAAACGTTTCTGGCAATAGAAAATAACGCCAACAGTATCCATCGCAAACGTTATCCTTTGATAGATTTTGCAACAGTTTAAAGGGCCATTATTTGTAACTTTTGACCATTTTTTACCTCGGAAAATTCCATGTTGGAGGCTCATATTTGTTGCAAAATATTGTTTTACGAAGAAACAAACATGATGAGTGATGTTATAGCCACATAAAACTGCTAATTTTTGTTCAAACGTGTTGCCCTTTCGAGCTCGTTTGTTGACGTCTGGCATGATCAGCGTGCTGAGGAGAATGCAGATATGGTAACGCCGCGATCACGCGAGATGTACAAGTTCACGTTTATTGCGGGATCAAAACAACATTGTGTCGTGGATTGCTAGACATTTGGCTACGCAACGTGCTCGGACACTGGACTACGACTTAAGTACCGGGCATAAGTAATGAATATTTATTTTGAAATTGCTGTAAATGGCTCGCGCAGGTGCAGAAGAATGATACGTTGCAATCCGCGTGTCAACAGAGTTTGTATTTCTGTCCGGAAAAAAATTGAAATTTTCGTTGTAAAATCACATGTTATTTAGTTGTAGGGCACGTAATGTTTCCGAATAATATGCGATTCTCTGTTTTTTGACAGGCTATTCAACATGAGCCAGTGATCATTTCAATCAAAACTAACGGAAAAATCGCCAGAAGATACAGCTAATGGAACTTTAACCCAATACGACGCCTGTACTCATTCACAGAACACATTCAGTGTATGAAATACCGATCTTTGTACCGATCCGTACACACTGCACCGAGACAAAACCTATCGTTAGCGTTCTGTGTAGTTTCATTGCCGGGAAAATTTGATAAAGGCATTATAAGAATGTTCAAGCAGTCAGTGTACGGATGAGGTTTTTAATGGGATTGCTGCAACACTGACGATGTTGACTGAGGCACAGTGAACGTCGTATTGGGTAAAATTGTTGCAAAATTTATCGAAGGAGAACGTTTGTAATGAATGCAGGTGGCGTCATTTTCTATCGCCAGAAACGTTTATCCTGTCATCCAAGTTATTGTCATTCCAAGCTATTTTGAAATTCACTTTAATTTGCTCAGCGTCACACCCAGTATTCTTCAGTACTGGCGCTCTATTGTGGACTTGTTATCAGCTTTCACATTTCAATCGCGGCCTCTTACACTACAGTTATTGCCAGTGTGCGCTCTGTGAAATACAAATAAAACAAATGACCTCAGGGTTGGCTGGAATCGGTGAAGGGACTTTGTGGTAGAGTCCCGAGATCTGGCCGTGCAAACGCTGTAAATATTTCATTTGCCGAGGCGATTTCCGACGTTGTTGGCGCAAACACAATGGAGGACCGATTTGAAACAATCGAAGATCTCTCTGCCTGCACGGGTTGAAATCATGCTTGTTTGACATATTGACAAGTACCATTTTCTAGATTGTCGGATACAAAATTCCCTTGTTGTGATAAATATGAAAGAGAATCACTACAGACATCCCCTTGGAAAATACTTTTGAATAAGAGATAATAGATAGCACATTCCAGCCTCGCACTCTCACAAAAATTGACCAATTTGGGAATATGGCCCATCAACTAATTCTATTCTTCCCGATATTTTTTCTCAAATGTTGGGTTAGTACTTGACACCTTTCGGGAAACTTGTACCTCGTTGGTCTAAAGGGCTCTTCCGATAACTTTGTATGGCCCCTTGTGTTGGCGAGGTGTTAAAACTTCCTTTCATCAGTAATAAAGTCTCAGCTACACAAAACTGATATGTATTACGACAGTACTGCATAGTATCGTTTGAGACGTCAAGGAAGGTTTCGTGGCTGGTTGTAAAGTAAAGACTCATGACGATGGTAACTGGTGGACCAAAGGAATTGTCAAAGAAGCGGTTGAAAACTAAGGGACATGCATGTACCTAGTTACCAAGGGTTTGATGTTGGTGAGCAAAATGGCACCGTGCTATTAAAACGAAAAAAAAAAAAAATAAACAATCAAGGCAAAGTGGCAACACACCTAAACAACTTGATTGCTTTTAGTTTTTAGTGTGTTTGTTTGTTTGTTGCTGAGTGTTTGGAGTATACCTTTTTCTGTGTCATTTTCATGTCGTTTGTTTGTTTGTTTGTTTGTTTTGTTCTGTTTTGGCAATTATATAAGGAGTGTGCCATGCAAGACGAAGCAATGTCTAACCGTAGAACATCAGTAGTACAATACAGGTTTTATTTCATCTCGGGGCTTTATATACCAACACAAACACAACAATATTACAGTGTGTGGCTACGCTGCCAGCCAGGTCAACTTTATTCACAGTCATAAACTTCAGGTGCGTGTCTGACCCTGGCAGAGCGTAGACTGAACATAACCACACTTTTCCTGTCAATCAACCACACGTGATATACCATCACAGCGCCCTCACAATACACCAAAACAATAATTTCTGCTTATACGATGTAACTTGAGAATTTTTTTTTTCGGCGCACGTGTCAATCATTGATTTACAATTACACGTTACTGATTTTTTTAATGTGCAAAACACCTTTTTTGCATTGTCTTTTATTTTACTGACAGTTTGTTCCTCTGTTATTTCTTTTAGAAATTTGTAACTTAAGGTAATATGCACCTCGAAAGTGAAAGACTTAAACTTTTGCTCTAACTTTCCTCAAGGAATCTTTCAATCATTCTCTTTCAAAATCAAAAATAATAATAGGGGGTCACCGTGCAAATTTTGGTACTAGAGAAAAAAATTACCACAGATTTACCGATATTAGAAATTCAAATTGGCCGCGATCCCTGTGTTAACCCTATGGCGAAAAATAAAAATTTTCGAATTTCGAAAAACTAAGCCGGTGAAAAGTTTTCTTTCACCAAGAGCTTTAAAATGAACCCCCACATGTGGTATATCAGAAGAGAATTGTAAAAGTTTGAGAGCCCAAATGTCTGTCCCTGAGGTGCGTTCTACCTTAATTAAAATCATATCATTAAATCCACTTATTTCATCCATTCCCTCATGAAAGTAACATACTTCCGAGAATGAATTAGACTTGTATGGGTATGTGTACCGAGATTAAACTGCAAAGGGGAGCATAACCCAGTTATGTGCTCCAATGAGACTATTGCATATACAGTTCTTCGCGGCTTTTGAATATTTAAAGGACAGATGGAAAAGAGACGTTTCTTAAATGATAATGTGGAAAAGCAATGAAGTTGTATACAGAGCTGATAATTATATTAAAGTCTGATAAGCAACCTGACAAATCTTACACTATTCGGCTAAAATGCCGAAGAAAAATTTATTATATCAGCCATACACTACAAGACCACATTCTCAATCCCCTAGCAATTTAATCAAAATTGATCAAAATGAGCAACCCCAGGATGGCGTTGATCGTCCACGTAGGGTGAGCAGGACAGAGAAAGCGTATCGTGAATGACGACAAAACGTAGGTCAGGAAACAAAGAGTCGAAGACCGAGTAGGTTTTTTGTTAAACCCAATAAACAAAAACAAACAAATGACTGCTAGTGAGGTCGCGTGTAAGTAGATTTGTTCTCTCTCATAGGCTTCCATTCGCTTTCTGATGGTCTCCTCATATCTTACGATTGCCGCTCTATGCCTTCTTGTCTTCTGTTGCCTTGTCACGACCTGTCTTTGTCTTTTGGTAGCCTTCTGCAGCAGTCTTATTGTTAACTGACGTCTTCGTTGCCTAATGACCTCCTGTTGTTCTTTAATCGCATAAAGATGATTTTTAACTTCATGCATATCCCCAAGAAGGCCTTGTGCGCTTGTTTGAATGTCATATAGGTAGTTCTCCGCCTGAGATAGAGATTAAAATAATACATATTAGCAAGGGAAAGATGACGATTTGTTACTAGTCCAAATTGTGGTCACACCTCGCATGCTGTCATGTGTTATCAATTTAATTATTACACCTAACGAAACTTCGATGTCCTAACCAATGCTATGCAATAGTAATAACAGTGTAGAATGTATTAGGTCGCGGAGTGTTGCCCCTGTAAACGGCTGAATTATCTGATTGTCATGCGTAAATTGGCTTTCAAAATTATCTTACAACCGAAGCGTTGCTTGTAGATTGTCGAGACTGCAGACTGGACTTTGACATGAAATTGTGATATTGTAAATGTGTAGTAGCCATTCAAAAATTCAACGAAAAGCACAATTTTAACTATTTTCTTCACACAACACATCTCCATGCTTTATGCATAAATTTTACCTTTGACCTTTCCAAATGAATGAAAGACTTAGTGGTTAAAAGTTTGCATCATCATGCATGCATTCCTCAATCGTATGAGTGTTACATAAGCCGCTTTATGCACGGGAATTTCAGTCGCAACGTAAAGTTTTGGTGGCGCTGTTGTTATTGCATGGGCATTCATTTAATATAATGAATATAGATCAACGAGTTTGACAGATTTCACTTCACATCAAGGGACAACTGAGGTTTCATGATGGAAAACGAGTAGTGGAAGTGGACACCTGCTGCTTACTCAGTCTGTACGGTTTGTTCAAACTTAAGAAATTGACACGCATGTATTCATTCCCCTGTGCAAAGTATAACACTAAGCTGGTCGATACAAGTCAGATAAACGATTCTAGCATTCGTAACAATTCACCGTTGGATGGAATATAGTATGTTCTTGTCTATAGATTCTCTCACTGCCCCCCGTGTGCTACGCAGCTCTATCCCAAACCACATTGTGATGCGCCCTCAACGGTCTTTCTACCAAGCGAGGCTCACCGAGCCAGGCGGCCGGCTCAGCTGAGCTACTAAGGCGCCAGTATGGTCTCAAGCGTCGCCGGCGAGGGGCTGTGAGATAGTCTAATGCTTGTAAGGATACATCGTCATTTGCTAACAATCTGAAAGAAAAATGCTGCAGATTATGCATGAGTAGGGGACAGAAGAAGTCAAACCAACAATTTGATGACCGGCATGTTTTGAATCGACAACTCAGCTCGTATCGTAAAAACGAAACTGAAAAACATTTACAAATTTCTCAGAATTTCCCTCGAATTCAGAAAATTTAAAATGAAACTACTGCGTTTCTCACAAAAATGTCTAGTTTGGGGCATTTCTCGAGGATATGTTGTCTAAACTTTAGTATGTGAGCTCACCTAATCCAATACCTAATCCAATACCAAGATGTGCGCTCATTGTTGCCTTCGCCTCGGCTTCATTTTGAATTAACCTCACGTGGTTTCTCTCATAGGAGGTATCAGATATAAGCCTCTGTACGTCACCAATCATTCCTAACACCCTGTCCAGGAGAGAGGCATCTAAAATGTCAAAATCAAATAAGTTATCGGAGAGGAGTCTGTTTGTGAGATCCCTGTAAACACGTTTTTCATCCATCCACTCTTCCTGCAGTCTACTTAGTCGACGGGACAACATGGAGGATCTAGCAACAGTAGTACTGACGTCATACATCATACACTGTACGTCGAAAAAGTAAACTACGTTCAGCGTTACCATTGAGACAGCAAGTTGTTGGTTATTTTTCACAGCATACACAAAGTTCCTGACGCTGTTCCAAACGTTACTGGACAGTGCATCAGGAGTTCGAATACTCAAGCCTCGTCCAAGTTTCCTAAATTCGTATGCATCGTCTCGATCCAGTATACCGATTACCTAGCTGTGATATCGCAGCGGTACTTGTGGCGTGTATCGAACGCGATCGGGTCATTGAGGTCATCGCCACAGTCCCGCTGCGAGCCAACGCATAAGCTTCGTTGGCAGTTTACGACGACACCGACCGGTGTCGTAGATTTAGCTTGCAAAATAATGAACTATATTAGCCTTTGAATAAATAAACTTGTATCATCTTTATCATTGACTATCTGAGACTCATTCTGTGCGCCTGCTAACTTTCTTGAAGATAAGAACACGTATTTTCGACCATTTTCCCGTGAGCCGTCGACGGTTCTACGATGTTTGCTCGATCGCGCGTACAACACATTGAATACGTTGGAGGTCAAAAGTTCAAATTCAAGCAGGAACCATCGACGACTCACCGAAAAACGGTCGAAAATACATGTTGTCACGGTCGGGCTCGTTAGCAGGAGTAGAAGATGTGTCTCAGATAGTCAGTGATACAGTAGGTATAATTTTATTTTTTGCATGCTTTATCTATTTTATTATTTTGCGAGCTAAATCTACGATACCGGTCGGTCTCATAGTAAACTGCCAACGAAGCCTATGCGTTGGCTCGCAGCGGGACTGTGGCGATGACCCCAAACCGAGCGCGTTCGACACACGCCACAAGTACCGCTGCGATATCACAGCTAACCGATTACCGTGCTTGTTTTCGAAGTCCAAATACCCAGACGCAGCTTTGTTAACAATGCCAGTGACACTGCGAATAGCGCTGCAAGTAGAGCGAATCATGTCATTTCCAAGTGATAGTGGTACGGAGCTCAGTGACAGAACAAGCAGCGCCGACATCATATTTTTCGTCATGATGAATTCAAACGACAGCTTCTGTTGTCGTCTCCGTGCGAAAATTTCAGGGAAGAAATAACGCATGCGCATTGGATTTGCGTTCGCATTCAGCCGTTGCATTTTCTACGAAACATGACGTCAGTTCAAGGAAATTTTGCGTTCACAAGGTAGCAGCCACCATGACAACCGACTCATCAGGCTCTGGTGAGTAGATACTTTGGCCAATTCTGTCGCTTGCAGAATTGATTTTGAAAACATAACAAAATCAGAGAACTAAGCAGTGTTTTAAGTATTTATGTACTTAGATCGCTACATTAGAAAGCTCACTGTGCGAATGACTGATACACATGTGTCCATACGAAAGACTGGAGCAATGCTAGCGTGATATCGCGATCGATCGCCGCGGTGCTATGGCGTATCACTCCCGTTTGAATCAAGGGTCATCACCACAGAACCTTGACCCATGACCCGAGCGCGATAGACACGCCACAGCACTTTACTGCGAGGCGACATCAGACCTTACATCGAGCTTAATTATAAATAAAGTAATACTGATTCCGAAGTTTAAAGTAACCGATTTATCTTAAACAATATTATGGTTAGTGCTGGAAGGAAAATGCACTGGGGTTACCCTTTTCGCACGCTTAGGCGCTCGAAACCTATTATTTTATTTTTCTCATGAAGAATATAACCACAAATGATGTTATTCGTGTCACAATTTTTATCTTTGATTGGTTTCAGGTCGGAAAGAGCGCATAGATAGTGTTGTTTTACATTGTATTGTAATAAAAAAACCGTGACCGCACATTCCATATATTTTTCTGCTTGAGTACAAAGGTAAATAACTGTGGGGAGTGATGGGGCAGATTCTTTGATGGCAGTAACGATTCTCGAACACCAACAGTAAAACCTATAAAACACTTGAGGTTTTTTTATTGCGCAAAACTTTCTAACGACAAACAGAACACTGGAACTCTAAACTCCCCAAAGCTGAATTCTCTAAAACTACAGGGACTCATTAGGCAGGAAAATCGTAGTCAAAATAGCATGAGTTTACTTTGCTCTGTTTGGTCATCAAGTGACCAACGTAACGTAATCTGATTGGTCCATTTAACTCAACTGTGATTGGTCAGCTCCAGGATCCGCGTTTTTCATCAAGCTCGACTTTCCAATGTACATGTGGCATAGAGAATATATAGAGTCACTCAGTTACGGTAAAGTTGGAAGTTCGATAAATGTGAAATAAAAGTGAATGAATGAATGAATGGATCAATAAAATTGTACTCACTAGGATGACTATTTCCTTTGCAAGAATTAAACGGACATTTTTGCTGAATAGCCTTTAAATCTCAACTTTTATACAACGGTTTTTTGCAGATACATGAAATTTGTCCGCAGATCAAACGCTGGGTGGCTGCTGAGATTTATGTAGTACAGGCACTGCTCCGAGTTAAAGTACCGGCAATTACTTTGAATCGACATTTCTAATAACGCCGACAATTTCTGGTTTATATATATATATATATATATATAATATATATATATATATATATATATATATATATGGTAAAAGAGGTATAAAAGCAATGTATAATGTTGAACATCAGTAGCACAGTTCTCTTCGGAGCACGTTTTAATCATTGATTTACAATTACACGTTACTGAATTTTTTAATGTACAAAACACTTTTTTGCATTGTCTTGTATTGTTTGTAATGCTTCTTTGATACATTTTGTGATCTAAGACGCTTCAAATTGATTACACTGACAGTTTGTTCCTCTGTTATTTCATTATGAAATTTGTAATTTAAAATCATATTATTAAATCCTTGTTTTCGATTCAATTATTTTCACTTATTCCATCCATTCATTCCTGAAAGTAACATACTTTCGAGATTGAATTAGATATTACAGGATTAACCTGACTTGTATGAGTATGTGTACTGAGGTTAAACTACAAAAGGAACATGACCCGGTTATATGTGCTTCAATGAGTCAATTGCATGTACAGTTCTTAACGGCTTTTGGATATTTAAAAGAAACAGAGATGGAAAAATGACGTTACTTCAATGAGACTGTGGAGAGGCATTGCAGTTTTATACATAGCTGTTAATTATTTTGAAAGTCTGGTAAGCAACCCGACAAAGCTTACACCATTCTGCTAAAATGCCGAAGAACAATTGATTATATCAGCCATACCCTACAAGACCACACTCTCAATCCCCTAGCAATTCAATCACAAGCGATCAAAATGAGCAACCCCACGATGGCGTTGCTCGTCCACGTAGGTTGAGCAGGATAGAGAAAGCGTATCGCGAATGACGACAAAACGTAGGTCAGGAAACAAAGAGTCGAAAACAAAGTAGGTTTTGTGTTAAACCTTATAAACAAAAACAAACAAATTACTGCTAGTGAGGTCGTGTGTAAGTATATTTGTTCTCTTTGATAGGCTTCCATTCGCCTCCTGATGGCCTCCTCATATCTTCTTCGTTGCCTCTCCTGTTGTTCTTTAATCGCATAAAGATGCTCTTTAACTTCATGCATTTCCCAGAGAAGGCCTTGTGCGCTTGTTTGAATGTCATATAGGTAGTTCCCCGCCTGAAATAGAATTCAAAATAACACATAATAGCAAAGGCAATATGGCGATTTGTTACTAGCCTTAATTGTGGTCACACCGTGCATGCTGTCACGTGTCATTAATTTAATTTATTACACCAAACAAAAACTTAGATGTGCTAACTAGTGCGTTCAAAAAGTAATCACAGTGTAGAGCGTATTAGATCGGGCTGTTTTGTCCCTGTGAACGGCTGAACTTTCTGATTTTCATGCGTAAAATTGCTTTCAAAAATATCTTAGAAGCGAACGGACATAGCATTGTTTGTAGATTCACTTAATATCAATGAATATAGATCGACAAGTTAGACCGATTTCATTTCATATCAAGGGAAAACGGAGGTTTGACATGATGGAAAACGACTGAAGAAAGTTTTTGCAGTTGTCACCTGCAGTCCTTACTCTGTTCGGTTTGTTTTTACAAGAAACTCCCCCTATAAAAGCCGGGTTATTATAAATATATGCAAATGTAAAAAAAAATAATACTGATCGGACTTGCTGTGTTTTGTCTCACAATCCCCTATATTTTGCCATGCTTCAGGCGTTCATTGTCCTTGAATCTTACATATGATGTCTGTGAATGTATAACGACTAAACAAGTCGAAAATGAACTGACAAAATTTTCGTTTTTGTTGGGGAACGCTTATGTACGACCATTTGACCCCTCTTTACATATGTCACGAAAGTGTCCATCGTGATTATTCAAATTCCCATACGGTCAAAGCGATGCTCTGAGGATTTAAACACTTCCGCCCAGTGCATGTAAATGGCCACGTTACAGTAATCTCCCTGGTGTGCGCTCACGGTCCTGTAACTTCTCGTTTAAATGTAAGACATTGACATGCATTTATTCATTCCCTTGTGCAAATATTAACAAAACTGGTCGATACAAGTTTAATAAATGATTCTAGCATTCGTCACAACACACAGTCGGCTGGAATATAGTATGTGCTTGACTAGACTCTCTCACAGACGGTCGTCCCATACGCAGCTCTATCCTCAACCACATGGTAATGCGCCCCCAACGGTCTTTCACGCAAGCGACGCTCACCGAGTCAGCCGGCTGGCTCAGCTACTTAGGGCGCTAGTATGGTCTAAGGCGTCGCCGGCGAGGGTCTGTGAGAGAGTCTAGTGCTTGTCACGATACATCGTCATTTGCCAAATCTGAAAGAAAAATTGCTGCAGATTATGCATACCGATGAGTCGCTGAACAGAACTCCACCGTAACGGCATGATAGATCCTAATCAAAAATGGTCTAGGGGCTTTGGTAGTTTGAAAATAAGCGTGAAGGTTGTTAAACACGAATCGAAAAAACAAGCGAGGTATCTTCAACAATCATGAGAACAGGACAAAGCGAAGATCTTTCTTCGACTTCATTCGGATGGAATTTGTACATTTACCATACCTGATGCGCTGTTTGTGCGGTCTGCGTGTAAAACATATTAATGCCTAGGCCACCAGCCATCGATCCAACCACCGATCCAATGGCCGGCAAAATAGCTCCAGCAGTAGCCACGGTTAAAGCACCTAAAACATAATGGGTACAACGTAGAAGAAAATCCTTATAAAAAGTTAATCTAGGGTCGATTGAAAACTTGTTAAGGATGAAAATGAGAGTGTTCTAAAAAGAGTCAGTCCAACTACAACCATAGAAGCAACACGTAGAGTGCGGGAACACACCAGGATCATGGCATAGATAAATCAATAAAGAATTCAGTTCAACCAGAAAAATGAAAAATGACTTAGAGTATGGCCAGTGGGTTATGGCCCATTAGGGAAAGACTGCGTTAACTTGCATAGCACCCGAAACCCGGGTCTTTGCTGACCAACTCGGGTGAGGAACAGAAGACTTTTAGTCCCCCAGGGTGTGAATCTTCCATTGTTATGTTTATCTTATCAAGCTTGTGCCATTGTAGTGCCATTGGAGGAAAGGCAGGTCTGTGAAATTGATCCTCTGATAACTAAGTAGGGAAGCTTAAGTAGGGTATTCCTAAGTTAATGGAGCTTTCCCGTAATGCGAAGTACTGAGCAAAGTGATTTATACTCTCTGTGACGGAATAAGGTGATAGGGACAGAACCGTATCCACTGCCGAGAGTCAGGTGGGATTTTGAACTGTGTTGTATGAACAGGCAAAAAGTTTATGAAATTGCAGGTTTGGCATATCAAACTGAAAACGATCAGTTGCTTTAAAAAAACCGAAATCTAAAGAAATCATGGGGTCACGACTATGTGAATATGATGATGATAACAATTTTCAGGCCGAATTAGAATGGCAACACGCCTAGGTGCCTATTGAAAATTCTCAATATGGTACTACCCACACTGGGCAAAATGCTTGACATACAACAAGATATACACATATACTGATTCTGTATATGTGTCAAATACGTAAAGTATACAAGTACCTATACTAATAATATGCAAAACTACAGTGTACACTTAGTGTGCAAAGATCTGCATTACGTATATTCATGATCTGCATAGAAATTCGCTACTCATATCTACATATTGGTATTCCATATACAAAGATATACGTTGCATATGCAATTAATAGTGTTCCAAATACGTCAATACACGTAAATATGCTAAGCGCACATTAAGCATTTTGTCCAGTGCCAGCTGTAAGCATCGTTGAGGAATTTTTGGATCTACGAGGGCTTGAGGTACATTCATTACATCTCAAACATGGGTATACTCGTTTGAGTGAATGGAGCAAGGCAAATTTAAATTAGTCATTTGAAATGGTGCTGGTTTTTTATTGCCTGGTCCTCAGCATGATAAATATATTTGGGAAACATTGTTGAAAATCACGGTACCGTGAAATTGGTCATTAAAGCATATCTGGAAAATGCGGGGGCATTTTTGATGTACCACGTACAAACTGAAATAGTTCAGCGAAAATTTTACAATAGTCGGGTAATAGATGTGGCAACGTGATATAAGATTTTGTCCGAAAAAAGTCAGAGCAAAATGGTTCCCATATTGGACTGAATTTTGAAGAATTTTGAAATGCGGGATGATACGGCTAGTTTTCAATCGGGTTCGAATTCACAACGTATGGAATCCAGTTGCCTAGTGGAGAAGAAGCAGACAGAACAGCTAGGCCAAACCCCCACTTTTAAAAAAAAGAGTGGTTCAATAACCGGGCAAAATTGTTACATTTTCTGACTGCGACCGCTCCACGGGTGTTAACATACACCTTAATACCAACGCCAAAAAGACATAAAAGAATTTCGACAGAAATTTTCGAGAAAAAGACAAAAGAAGTTAAAGTACCAGGACCAATTTGATGACTGGCATGTTTTGAATCGACAACTCAGCTCATATATCCAAAACGAAAGTGAAAGACAACTATATATTCTCAGAATTTCCCTCGAGTTACGAAAGCTTAAAACGAAACTACTGCGTTTCTCACAAAAGAGGTCTAGTTTGCAGCATTTCTCGAGGACATGATTTCTAAACTTAAGCATATTGGCTCACCTAATCCAATACCTAATCCAATGCCAAGATGTGCGCTTATCGTTGCCTTCTCCTCGGCTTCACGCTGAATTAACCTCACGTGGTTTCTCTCATAGGAGGTATCAGATATAAGCGCCTGTACGTCACCAATCATCCCTAACACCCTGTCCAGAAGAGAGGTATCTATAATGTCAAAATGAAATAAGTTATCGGACAGGAGTCTGTTTGTGAGGTCCCTGTACACACGTTTTTTATCCATCCATTCTTCCTGCAGTCTACGTAGTCGATGAGATAACATGGAGGATCTAGCAACAGTAGTACTGACATCATACATCATACACTGTACGTCGAAAAAGTAAACCACGTTCAGCGTTACCATTGAGACGGCGAGTTGTGGGTTATTTTTCACAGCATACACAAAGTCCCTGACGCTGTCCCAACCGTTACTGGACAGCGCATCAGGAGTGCGAATACTCAAGCCTCGTGCAAGTTTCCTAAATTCGAAGGTATCGTCTCGATCCAGCATAGCGTGCTTGTTTTCGAAGTCCAAATACCAAGACGCGGCTTTGTTAACAATGCCAGTGACACTGCGAATAGCGCTGCAAGTAGAGCGTATCATGTCAGTTCCAAGACACAGTGGTACGGAGCTCAGTGACAGAACAAGTAGCGCCGACATCATATTTTTCGTCATGGTGAATTCAAACGACAGCTTCTGTCGGCACCTCCATGAGCAATGTCATAGAAAAAATAACGCATGCGCATTGGATTTGCATTCGCGTTCTGCGGTTTCATTTTCTACGAAACGTGACATCCTTCGAGGAAATAGCTTCACAAGGAGGCAGCCACCATGACAATCAACTCATCTTGCTCTGTGAGTAGACATTTTGGCCAGTTTTGCCGCTTGCAGAATTTATTTTGAAAAAAATAACAAAATCAGAGAACTCAGCAGTGTTTTAAGTATATGTACATAAATCATTATATAACCACAAAGATTACTTTAAAATTAGAAAACTCAGTGTGCGAATGACTAATGTACATATGTCCATACGAAAGATTGGAGCAATGCTAGCGTGATACTCTGCGGTGCTGTGGCGTATCAATCTCGCTTGAATCAGTTAGGCAGTACGTCGTACCCAGAGACTTGTTATGTGGGGAAATTTTCACAGGTCTCGCATGTGCACTTCCGCATTTTGACGTACGCCCTCTGTATGCTCTCTGTATTTACGTCTCGTTTATAATCGAACCGGGCATGTGAACGTCATTGACTCAGATCTTACGAGAAGCAGATAAGAGATAGTGTGACAGTTTAATTAATTATAGGTTAGATTTCAATGAAAACAATCGAGAACGGAATATTCCATGGTTTTATCTTATTTAATCTTAAGAAACAATCGGAGACTGGCGGGAAAATTACCACGTGATAACTTTTATAATTATGTAAGTCTTGAGTTGTATTTAACTTTGTAGAGAACTAAGACTAGAGGACTTGGGATCAGACCGTTGATAGTGAACGACACGGTCGCCGTCTTGCAATAAAGTTCAAGGTTGTGTTATAATCTACATCTTGGTATGTCTTCAGTTACTGAAAGCATTATGATCCAGACTGGTTCCTCAACTCGTAATTCCCCTAACATCGAGCGTGACATGTGTATATATATATATATATATATATATATATATATATATATATATATATATATATATATATATATATTATATATATATATTATAATATATATATATATATATATATAATATATATATATATATATATATATATATATATATATATATATATATAAACAGATTACTTCAAGTACAAAGTTATGAAATCTATTACTTAAATTTCATGCATCTTGCAATCCTCAGATGGAGTGAAAGGATTACCAGCTCGACACTTTTGCACATATGATTGGGACGAACCATTCTATTTGTGGGTGGTGTTAAAATTCGATAAATAATATTTGTTTTGTGGCGACATTTTGAAACCAACTCAGAGCGTTTGTTTAATAGTGTAGATTTGTCAGCATTGATAATGAGCAGCTTTTCTGATATACAAAGATTACATCGCTTGTTCATGTTAGAGTAGCTCAATGCTTTATCAATTATTGACCATGAAATGTCAAAGACTTGGCCCTTATTTCTTAAGTTCCATACAAATTTTGACAGCTCGGTGTCGTTTTTGTATCTCTCGTTGCGTCTTGAAGGTGTTATTAGTGAAGCCGATATAAACCATCTCTCCGTTGTCCTCTTGATACTTTGGCCTTTTTCACCAAGCCTTTGACTTGACAGTTACCCTTCAAGGGGCATGCCGACATAACCCTGTTATTACAACCAGCTAATTTCACAAGTTCATGTGTTCTACTTGTTTCTGTAAGGTGTGACTAGCACCATTTTATAGGGGATGGCCTCGCCCCCGTGACAAATGCCAACATGTCAACAGAGGGGAAATCCCTTTGATGAAACACTGCAAGCTTTGCTTTACACTACACGGAGATCAGCTGATAAATCAAGGATTGGCCCGATTGTACAGCAAATGCGTAGTATGATATCTTTTACCCCTTCATTAGGAGTTGAAAGTCATCAAAATCACTCAGTAAAAGGCAGGAATCTGCTCTGAAAGTACAGCTATGGACAATGCACTACCTCTATCGAATCAAGGGTCATCACCACATAACCTTGACCCTAGACCCGACAGCGATTGACACGCCACAGCACTGGTCCGGTATTACAGCTAGAGCAAAGCTTTATGTTTGTCAATATTTACATAGGTCATAGTCAGGTCATGCTTTCCATCATATGTAGAGATAACAGAGCTTAATACAGAGCTTGAAAGTAGCTTTGAAAATATCAGTTTGTCAATATCAGTACAATTTGTGATGGTATTCCCTCCGATTATTACCTGATAATATATGCTATTATTCGGCATTGTGCTAAAATGCTTCTACATCTACAAATTAGCTGGCATTGCCAAAACTATAAAATAGTAGCAATAATGTACCCTTCCCAACCCAGCTGTGATCGATGCTGCTGCGGCACATGGATTGCAACCGGGTCAGGGGTCATCGCCATAGACTCAGAGGCGAGCTAAAGCATAGGCTGTTTTGGTAGGTTTTTACGACCCGATTTGTGTCGCTGCTTTAGCTTGTAAATAATGAAATGTATAGCCTGGAATAAGTCACCCTGTACCAACTTTATGACTGACTATATCTACTTCTAGTAATTACCCAGACAATTTTTTCCATGTTGCGTCGACGTTTTGTGTTCTAATCGTGAACGTTTGACCTGAAACGTTATCAGTGCGCTATATGCGAGGGCAGAAGTTCAAATAGTTGAAAGGGTATTACACGTTAGTCTACAATGTAACCTCTGTCGTTTAATTCATGCTGTCAAATTCAGCAATACCATATTTAACATACTAGGGAGGTTATATGCAAAGGGCTTACCCAGGGAGGTAACCACAGTTAGTTTTATTCTACTGATTGTAGATTGTTGATTCTATAAATCAGGGAGGTGTCGTATTATAAACACACATGTATATGTAAGTATCCCTGTCTCCATTCTGATCATTAATCCAATCGAAAGAGGATCGTATTTGCTTCCAGAATAAGTCAGATGCGTAGTATCCTAGGCTATCACTGGTACATGGTAATGAACTACAGTGCAAGATGCTAGACCTTGATAGCAAAAGGATCATAGAGGATAGATGCCTGACTAGTTACGGAGCCTTCAGTAATTACAGGGGGGGTGGGCCGGGGAAATTGGGAGGGTCACTTTTTATAAACCTTTCTTGGGGGAGGGTAACTTTTAGCAGAAGATGATTTTACGAGCAAACTTTGAATGTCCATTTTATATTTCCTGAATAGGAAATCGCCGACGAAATAAATCAATTCTTTTAAATACATACACATTATCGACAAGCTTCACAAGGAAAGAAGATGCAGTAATATCCCACATTAAACACCTTGAACAGTTAAGACTGATGGAAGACAAGAGACAATAACATATTGGAAAGATGGCAAAGTGTATATCAATTATCAAATGTTTATAAATGTGTTGCGCTCGTAGTTAGGGGAATTACGAGTTGAGAGGTACCAGTCTGGATCGTAATGCTTGCAGTAACTGAAGCTGACACAACCAAGATGTAGATTGTAACACAACCTTTATATTGGTAAAAATTATTCATAGTTTCCTCATAGACTAACATGTATAGTGAATTCAACATTTTGGGGAAATTCCAAAATCCAATTTCCCGACACCCACATCAACTTATAACCACCCTAGTCGATCATATACATTAGTATCAATAGTCAATCGTACATAAATACAAAGATTTACAGAGTTTGTACTCGAAATAAAATATTCACAGTTTCCTCATAGACTACCGTGTATAGTGAATGAACATTTCGTTGAAATTCCAAAATCCAATTTCTTGACAAAATTCATTTGATTTTAATATAAATTATCAAACGTACATATATACACAGATTTACCGAGTTTGCACTGGAAAAAATATTCATGGTTTCCTCATAGACTACCATGTATAGAAAATCTACATTTTCAATGAAATCCAAAAATCCCATTTCTTGTACACACATGGACGTTTTCATTCCCACTTCAAACAAAGTACATTCACATATATTATCAAACATATAATGTACAGATATAGGGGGATAGTCAATAGTTTTCCTGATAGACTCCCATGTATTATGATTTGATATTTTTGGGTAAAGCACTATATCAGCAATATCTTGCCTACTTATTGTTGCGCAAAATATAGTGACCCTCCCGCAAATGCATTACCCTTCAAAAATACTTGCCTGATAAATTGCAACCCTCCTTCCCAAAATGCCAGTGCCCCCCTGTAATTTCTCTCTGTAACTTGCATTACAATACTGCAGCTATTAGTGCAAGATGCGAGGTATAATGATATTTAAATATGCAGATTACACTAATGAGCATTGTTTCGGTATGAAATTCTATGCAAATGACCCTTAATCAATGTGGAATATTCATTTACCTCGGATCTTGCATTACATATACTGCAGGGAGAATACAGCAGTAATTGGGGGTGTCAAGCTTAGAATGCCGCACAAGGTGGAGGGTCACATTTAAGACACAATGGTAGGGGGAGGATTGCATTTTACCGTACAGGTGCGCACGAAATTTCCCCAGCCCATCCCGCTGTCGCTGTGATCACTGAAGGCTCCTTTACATATAGAACAAAATAAAGCTGATGTCAAAAAAGTAGTGCCTTTTCCCACTATACACCAGCAATTTCAAGTACTGCAGAATGCCAAAAGATTAAATGTGAAAAGAAAACTGATCTTTCGAAACTGTTTTTTCAAGATCTGCATGCCATCGTATATGAAAAGCAAGGTATTCCTAGTATAAAAACCGAGCACACAGCCTAACTGGCCTCGGAAATACTAAGGAACTGGACACAAAATATAGGGGGGGGGCGGTGTTTTTTTGGGGGTGGGTCGCCATTTTTCGCGCAAGCATTTTTGAAGGGTCATAACATTTTGTGCAAGCCTATGGGGGAGGGTCACCTTTTTTATGCATCAAAGCTGAAATTGCATGTGCACGTATTAAAGAATATGGAATATTGAAAAAAGAAAAAATGCCTCCTGGCACTTTCATTTTCTGTCATTTCCATTTTCGGCGCACCCTTCGGGCGCAAGTTTAAGGGTATAATAAAAAATGTATTGATGATCCAAGCAGCCACATTGATTTAAGTTGTC
Source organism: Ptychodera flava (assembly GCF_041260155.1). Classification (NCBI taxonomy): domain Eukaryota; kingdom Metazoa; phylum Hemichordata; class Enteropneusta; family Ptychoderidae; genus Ptychodera; species Ptychodera flava. Next base: position 34,563,012 of record NC_091929.1, on the reverse strand, counting down.
ATGATTTCTACTTATCCAACTCCTCTATTGTGCATATAAACTGTCCCCTATAATGACGCTTTCAATAACAATGATCACTTATTTGATATGATTCTCCTATTGACAATACATTGGGTATAGGTTGGTGTCAAATGTTCATGAAGCTGTGTGTACATTTTTCATTTTTTGAGGACATTTACAGAGTACAAACTATTCAGAATAGTGCAAAATGTCATCAATAACAACTGGAAGCTTCAGGTCGAACAACTTTTGAATAACAATTTAGGATCAGATAACCTATGAGTTATTTGTAGTTTCCTCATAGCCTACTATGTATAGTGAATCAACATTCGGTGTAATTCCAAAATCAAATTTCTTGCACAACCATTCACTTGAAACCACTCTAGCCTAATCATGAACATTAACACTAATAATTAGGTGTACATAAATGCACAGATTTACCTAGTTTTGTATTGGAAAACAAATATCCATAGTTTCATCATAGGCTTTGATGCATAGTGAGTGGACATTTCAGTGAAATTCCAAAATCAAATTTCTTGCATAGATATAGACTTGAAACCACTGTAGTCTAGTCATGAACATTAATACTAATAATTAGGTGTACATAAATGCACAGATTTACCTAGTTTTGTATTTGAAAAAAATATTTATAGTTTCATCATAGGCTGCCATGCATAGTGAATCGACATTATCGATGAAATCTAAAAATTACATTTTTGTACGTGCATGCACTTTTTACCTGCCACTTCTAGCAATGTACATTTATATGAATTATCACACACATATGATTTGATATTTGTTGGACAAAGCTGTATATCGGCCGCATTTTGCCTTTCTTTTGGGAGGGGACTTCAAAAGTATAGCAAGTCAGAAGGAGGTCTTGAACACATTGCGGGTTTGTTTTGGGGGGTGGGTATTGAGTACCAGGGGAGGGTCACTAATTTTCATGCACGGATAAGGGAGAGGGTCACTAATTTTTGTGCATGAACTTTTGAAGGGTCACTATTTTTGATGCAGCGGTGTTTCGAAAAACACCGGCCCACCCCCACCCCTGTAATTTATGTCCAGTCCCTAACAAACATGCTCATGCATCATATTCACTGCTTTCACACATGTGCATCAGCCATTCATCATGTTAAAGTTATCGGCGACTATGTACAAATGGTATAGCCGAGAAGGGCACCATTGAGAAGTGGTATAGCCCGGATTGATGACGTCAATATCGCCGAACATAAAACACATAGGTTGTGATTGCGTAACTGACTCACATATCGTTGAAATAACATAAATTTCCACTTTCTTTCAATCACTTTCACAATTTTCGACAGCTTATTTTTTGTGTCAGGTGAAGCACAGCGGGTGCCAGGAGCTCAGGTTAGGCTTGCGCTGTTACAATAATTAGGTCAGAGCTATTCCTAAATGCCTGGCTCCCATTGAGTGTGCTTCACCGGTTAGAAAGTCAAGCAAATTACGTCCATGGTTAGGGTTCGTTAGGTATTGTCATCGCAGCAATAAGTCTGCAATAATTGTGTCGGACAGAAAACCATGTATGGACAAGAATATGGCGACATGGTCCGTGGTGGAGGCCTATTCACCAATGCACTGTGTTGTAATCTAAAGGCTATTATAGAGGACTATTAATGGCGTCTCATGCTGAGGGAAAAACCGTACGTACTCATAAAAACTAAATCACTGGAAGAAAATATGATATGCAGATGGCGCTCTTCAAATCCTCAATAACTCTTTTAAGAGTTCTTTGACCGTTGTATTTCAGTAACCCTTCCCCCTGCACCTACATACCATAACTCTATACAATAGCCACGCCAATACCGATGAGATTACTTCAAAGTAAACTACACTAAATCTTTAACAAAAGTAAGGAAACGAAGTAAAATCATACTTTTTGAAGCATATTTGTAGAAGCAATTGAACAAGAAGTCAGAGATTTTTAACTAGACTTGCTCCAAGTCTGTGGCCATATAATTCATAAAATTATCTATGGGATTTGAACTCACAACGTACGGCACGCGCACCCAATCACCTCGCGAAGGCATCACAATCAAAATCGTTCGGCTAAATACCAAAACAGAGTAATCTAATCTAATCCGAAGGAATGAACTTCAGCAGATTAGTTTTTTGCATAGGCCGTGGGCTCACAGACTTGTGAAACTTATGGCGAGCCGGAATCTTTAAACAGAAAAAGGCAAGCAACTGAGGCCTGTCTATGTCGAGAAATAATGGACATTTCGTCTCGGCATGTAAATTCTTGGATTGCAAAAAACCCGGAATCTTTAAATTAAATTTATCATTTTTAAACTTAAGACAAATGTCATTTCTTTTCTAGATTACTTCATCAATGGTATCCCTCTTCAATGGGTCTCAGTTATCAAGTATCTCGGCATTTTCCTTCTTTCCATTCGTCTTTTCACATCAATGACATTGTTTATAGAGCCTGAAAAATCTTTTGGTTTTATTAGGCGTTTATGCTTGCCAATCAATGATATTCCAGTAATTCTGTCTCTGTATAGTTTTGTTTTATGTAAGATCTATTCTAGAGTACGGCTCTGTTGTGTGGTCACCCCACTAGCAGGGCCTGTCAGAAAAGAATTGAGCGAGTACAAATTAAGTTTGTGAAGTACATTTGTCGCAAACTCAATGTTCACTGCAGCAAATCTAGCTATCCATTTTATTGCAGAATTCCGAATATCCCTAAGTTAAACGATAGAAGACTAAGCCTTGACATGTGCTTTTTATACAAAATAATCCTTTCACATTATGATTCACCTAATATTTAAGTCAAATCTGTTTTAATGCCCCCAGTAGAAATTTACGCCAAGAAAGCCCTTTGTAAACCAGACTTGTGTTCTGTTAATTGTAGAAAATAAAATTCTCAACAGTGCCCAGGTGCACGTCTGTTCTTAACGATATCTTTCAAATGTAATATAGATATTTTTTTTTCGGAACTGTGTAGTTTTAAAACTGTTTTATCCAGTCATTCCAATTGCACTCTTTTTGATTTGTGTATTGTTTTTCAATTCAATGTAACATGTTACCTTTATGATTGACTTGTAAATTTGTCTTGCGATGCTGTGACTTTTTTGCTTAGCAATCTATTAGTGGATTTGCCCGTTGACCTGTGTTATTTGACTCTCTCTCCCCCCTCTCTCTCTCTCTCTCTCTCTCTCTCTCTCTCTCTCTCTCTCTCTCTCTCTCTCTCTCTCTCTCTCTCTCGTCTCAATTCCAAATAATTACAAAGATACGGTTGTATAATTCGATATTTAATGTGTGCAATGGCTTCTACGTCAAATATGCTTAGCTTTTTATTATTATTCGAGTAACAAGTATTGCAAGGTAATGCAAGAGCTTGCTCAGAAAAGATATTGTTTATGACTATTTAATTTGCAGACAAAATCTTAATATTCAATTTCAAATTTTGTTGCTATGATTTCTTTTACACCGGGGTTGTTTTTGATCAATGTTCTTCTAAATTTATTACAAAGGGAATATTTGTATCTTCGAGAAAGGAGTCCTTTTAAAATTGTCGTAACAGGGAGGATTTTAACACATCTTGGATTAGGATAGTCTAACTTTTCCCATATTTTGTTTTGCGCCAACAAAACAGCAAAAAGCAAACACGCGTTTGGGCGAAATGTTAGTTTTACACAATACATTACAAGAAGATTACATGACCATAAGATGAATTATTATCAAAGCTAAGGTGACTATAAAAATACATTTACTTTTAAGTGTTTGACAATAAATTTTGACGAAAGTTCGGTTGCGCTAAATCATGAAAGAACGTTTTTCAAACTGACCAATACTCTTTCTAAATAATTATAAGATGTATTGCTATAAGTTGCAATTATGTTGTCTACCATCTCTATGCAAATTGCTAAACTTATTACGTTACAGAGTGGTTTGTCCCTAATCCAACTGTTATCAATGGTAAGCGTGGGCACTGTCTCATTGATTTGGATGAACAGGTTAAATCACTGCGTAACACCATGGGATACATTGATCTTCCTGATTCAAAAAAATAAAACAACAACAACAACAACAACAACAACAACAACAAAAGGCAACAAACCTGAAGCTAGGTGAATTGCAGGCTACAAAAATTGTGGCTTTTAAGCTAAAAGTTTGAGCGGTGTGTGTGACAAGACAATCTTGCATGTCACACATTAAAATGTCCACCCATTTGCTAATGTAGCTGATTATTTTGAAGTTGCAGTAGACATTGCGAGAGCCATAACAGTACCACCGACCAGCAGATGTATTATTGGTGTCATGAACGTCCCTGCACCCCTTGCACTTCCTGTATTGCAAAGGTTTGTGTTGCAGCATTCTTGACACATCGTAGTCGTGACATCTGAAATATTTCAAATCGCAAAATATGAAATAATTCTAGAGGTCATAAGATGATAAGGCAAAGTTCACTGCTGGTTAAGATGCAAGGAGCGACAACTAATAATTGCAATGTAAGTGAGTTACTTTAAAAACTATGAAAATGGTGAAAATATATACGATCGCATCATTATGACCAATTATATGTAATTTTCTTGTTTGCATGAAAGTAAATACAGACACCAGTATCACTTTTATTGAGTGGTCGAGCACTGTATACGAATGTACATGTTGTTATCGAGTTGTTGTTTATGAGTTTCTTTTTTCAATAGATGAGCCTATCTCATTACCTCCAGGTGAAGCCCACTGACATATGAAGTTACATTGTGTGGCTTCGTAGCAACCCCTGCTGAAATTTGTCACGTGTCCATTTACTTCGGTTCGAGCAACCTATAGAATGGCAACAGAAATAACATTAAACATCGCTGTGTAGATGCACAGGCGAACCATTAACATAAACGAATTCACAAACATAGTGAGATTGAAGTTCATATTGAGATATACCAGGATACAAGGCAGAGACTTAGGGCAGGTGAGTAATTAAACGTACTTATTTCATTTTTTGTTCTAAATGAGCCCCAATGAAAATTACTGTCAATAAAAGCGTAAATAAATAAATAAATAAATAAATAAATAAATAAATAAATAAATAAATAAATAAATAAATAAATAAATAAATAAATAAAGTAGAATTACATAGCAACGCGGGGAGGTCTGCGTCCGACACTCTGTTTTGTTATCTTCAAAACCAGTTTGACAACCATTTATTCCAGAACAAAAATAACACTCCAAAGCTCCACTGACGTTGCTGATAAAACCTGTAACAAACCATACACCAAATGAGTGGCGGTATCGTGATGCATGGTTTAAGATAGGATAGGAACATGGTGCGTGATCAAGGCCCAAATTAAATCTTCACATTCACTTTGAGTTACAGCACTTCCTCGCACAATATGTTATCCTTTTGAATGAAACACTTTTCTTTTTTGAAAATATGCGTACTTGTTTTGAGTTCAAGAATTTCTATTTGAAGGGTTGCATATTCATTCATTACGTGAACCGTTCCAAAAGCAGCCTGATTCGGGGAAACAGGGACATGCGGTTTTGCATGGCTGTTGGCATGAACAAGCAGCGACAATTTTTGCTTTTATCATCAAAGACGCACAGTAGAGACCGTCTTAGACGAGCAGCATAGTAAACTGACCTACACTGACTACTGCTACCACAGTTGCCATGCCGTTTACTTCACGGGGGATTTCTATGCCCCCTCCCAGTAGTGAACTGGTCCTTTATCGTACGAATTCGGTAGTCCTCTTATTGAGGATTCCCTAATTGAAATCATTTTTATCCTCATAGGACAAAAAATCAAAATTAGTGTCTTTGAGGGATTACATCTCATATGTCGACTCTAAAATGTAATGCTCTTGAACTGAAACCTATGTATGTGAACTCAAATTAATAAGAAATTCTTCAAATTGAAAGTGTTTACACCCCAAACTAATCTGAAATTTTTCCAAATGAAAGTGTTTTAACTAAAGAGAGATATAATCTAGTGCTTGAAGTGCTTTAACTCAAACCAAATGTGAACAATTAATTTTGGCGTTGATACTGCACCTATCCATACGTAACTGTTAGCTTATACATTGATGTATGCCATGCTTCACTTTTCCCGCAGATGTTTTATAAAGGTAGATAGCTAGACTAGATAAATAGAAGGTAAAGAGATAGATAGATAGATAGATAGATAGATAGATAGATAGATAGATAGATAGATAGATAGATAGATAGATAGATACTATTGATTGATTGATTGATTGATTGATTGATCGATCTAGAGATCGGCAATTATGAGGCAAATGGTACATACAAGTTAGCCGCGGTAAAGTTGTCGTCGCTTACATAGTGAGGGACGGTATATTGGTATTAATTTTTTCGATGCCCTTGTCACATTGAAAAATATTAATTTTACTGTTTGTTGTGTTTAGGCAGAAAATTAATTCCAGCCTACATTTAGACATTTGGAATTTAACTGAATGTAACCAAAGTGTAATAATATCACCTATTGTTTGCAATCTTTTGTTCAACTATAACAGATATGGGTCTTAGTTCGCCATACTGTCTTCCACAACTTACCTAATATTAATATAACTAAAGCAACTCCAGACATTTCGATACGGCTTGTGGATATATTGAGTATTATATGATCTAAAAAGAATAAACATGTCACTTTGTATTGGATTATTCCTAGAATTCTCTCTCTCTCTCTCTCTCTCTCTCTCTCTCTCTCTCTCTCTCTCTCTCTCTCTCTCTCTCTCTCTCTCTCTCTCTCTCAGAAAGAATTTATTGGTTATGTTATTCCGAATTTATATAACTCGTGCATTCTTTTGTTGCTGACTTTAGCAGTTTGCATTCAACGAATGGTGAGAAAAGAATGTTGTAAATTTGAATTGGCAAACACTTTTTCTGGTAATAAATAACATAGGAATGCATAAATAAGCAACGGTACCTATTGTTCTTATCTTAAACGTCACTTGGCAGCTCAGGTTGTACTTAATACCACTCCCTGCTTTTCTTGCCCTCTCCACTCCTTATGACCTGCAAAGACATTTTGTTTACCATTGCAAACGATTGGTTTCGGTAAAACAGTTGCTGTGAAAGGGCTCAGTGGCATATAACAAAAATATGTAAAATTTATAGAGTTTGTACTTAAGGAAGTATGTGCATCGAAATTGAAATTAAAAACGTAAACTTTGGCTCAAACTTTCCACACAGTAACTTTCAACCATTTCCGTCATAAATCCATTAATATAATAAGAGATTACCTAGCAAATTTGATAATATGCTAGCAGCGTACATAAATTTATCATACACAGATGCCTGTACGCGTAAATGTATCACTCCTTTTTGGGAACTTTTCCATAAAATATCAGCAAAATGTTTTACCATGTTACCTGAGAAAATAAAAACGGTGAATTTAGAAAATTCCTTGAAAACGAAATGTATTACAAAAGAATAAAACTAATCACTGAGTTAAGGGATAATGTACAAACCGTAAAAGTTTACAGGCTACTTGTATCAGTTTTCACGGCAAAGCTCCACAGTTAAGTAGGACATTGAGACAAAGTAAACAGTCCTTTGGCTTGCTTGGAAGCTAAAGGTTACGCAAAAACACAGAAAAAAATCAAGGGTTGCTTTGAAGGTCTTTAAGTCTTGGAATTAACACTGCTGGAGTTTGCAAAGTCTCGAAGTAACACGTCAGAGACATGACCCCAAACGTCTGACTGAAAACCATGCCGCCCCTATATTTATACTTAAGTGGTTATATAAGAGAACATAGGAACAACCCAGAACCTCTATTGATATGTTAATTACTGCTCTAACAGTAGCTTTACTTTTGACTTGTCACCAGCAGCCACATCACTTGCATCTTCAGCTAATTTGAATGGCAAACTGAAATCTGGTGAAGGCAAGACTGGAGCATTTTGAAGTGTGGCTTTAAGTGTATCAAATGCCTTTTGGCATTGTTCTGACAAAGCAGACTTTATTTTCTTATAAGTACGTCAAAGGCTCTGTGATGGAGAAATTTGCACATAATTATCTGCAGTAACCATCCTTTCCGAGAAAGCACAACAGTTGTCTCTTGCACTTTTGTATGGGAAAACTAGAAATGGCACTGATTTTGGCATCAACAGGTGTTACCTTATCCTTGCTCAACAAAACTAAGATTTAGCGAGTTTGACAATCGACATTGCTTTGCCCAGTCTCTCAAAGAACTTCCGCGTGAGTTTGATGTGTTCCTCCTAGGCATCGTTGTACAGGACATCGTCGACGTATCCTTAGCATCCTTCTGGTTTAGATATGACGTCATTAATCATCAATTGGTATGTGGCCGGACAGTTCCTTACTGCGAATTGCATTACCCTGTACTGGAACAATCCTACTGGCGTGACAAAGGCGGATATTTCAAGAGCACAATTCATCAGAGAGACTTGCCAAAATCCCTTTGGTAGATAGAATTTGTCACATCCTTGGCTTTTTCCATTCGATCGATGCAACCAAGTTTCCTCGAGATTTGGAAAGTGTCTGTGTTTGTGAAGTGTTCACTTTCCTGTAATCAGTGCACATATGATAGCTTTGATCTGGTTTTTGCAAAAGTAGGCACGGCGAACACCTCTTATTTTTACCGGGTCCAAAGGTTTAATCAAAGAATTTAAGGTAAAGGGCGACGAATTCGGACGCGCACACACTCTAGAACGTTTCTGCGCAGGTTTAACTCCAGCCTGCCGCAAATGGGTTATTTTGTAGCGTATGTATTTAACATCACCTGTCATTGTTGAAATTGCGCTTTTACCTAATTTTTTGCCCCAAGTGTCTTAGACATACATGTGACCTATAACCTTGTCATATTTTGACCCCCTAGGAAGCTAGTTTTTATTCAATATGAGCGAAAAATTAACATTTCTCTCCCATTTATATGGCGCAAATTACCCATTCACCTGGAGATATTGTAAAAAGTAGCGTGGTGACACCCTTTTATTAAAAGTGTAAACTAAATGGTATTATGTCAGGAGTTTATTCGCCAAGTTTGGTCAAAATGACACCATTCAAAGCGACAGGAAGAAAGTTCGAAAATTTTGCAGTGATATAATTTCGATATCGTCATTTTGAAATCGATACTTATGTTAAAATTTCTTCACAAACATCATGAAAACTGTACATTCGATAGATATGGATCTTAAGTCTTGGTATTTATTAAAATCAACTCATTTGCTAAGCGTTTTATAATTGCTATAGTTTAAGTGAATTATATCATCTTTATTTATTTCTAACGACGCCATTTAAACTTTCTGTTTCCATGGAAACGAGCGTGGTGACCCCCATTTTTTATTTCATTTTTGCACTTGCACAACTTCCAAGTATATTTGTGCAAAGTTTCAAGAAAATGACACTACAACTTAATTTTGACGTAATTCGTAGTACTTCACCTTAATTTCTCCTTTGTATTGTTTTAACATCTCAAAATGAATTACCAATCATCCTTACTTCTTGGGGAGCGTTGGACAAGAAACACAACTTCTGAGGTCTTATCAATTACCAAGTAAGGGCGCACATATGCCAATTGTCATTTTGGAGAAAAACCTGTACGGTGTCTTTCATCTTTAACAAGAAAAATTCGCCAATAGTGTCGTAAATTACAAAATAGCTTGGAATTTCAACGTGCTTGAGTGATGAGAAAAACGTTTCTAGCAATAGAAATAACACCACTTGCTTTCATTACAAACATTCTGCTTCAATAAATTTTGCAACGACTTAATCAAATACGACGCTAAAATGTGCCACAATATAGTCAGCATTGTCGCACTCCCGTTGAAAAACACACCTGTACACAGACTGCTTGAGCTTTGCTGTATTGCGTTTATCACATTTCCCGGCGACGAAACTGCACAGAACATTAACGACAAGATTTTTCTGGGTGCAGTGTGTACAGGTCGGTACAACAACTGGTAGTTCCTACACCGAACGTGTTCTGACAGTGAGAACAGTGGACGTCGAATTGGCCAAAGTTGAATTGTTGCAAAATCTATCAAATCTATTGGCATTATTTTCTCTCATCAGAAAAGCACATTGTAGTTCCAAGCTATTTTGATATGCTCTATAAACCCATGCTTTGCAACAAATCGGTTATAATGTCGTTTCTGCCTGCGCATAGTAGCTTGGCAATTGCTCTCTGTCATGAGAAACCTCATTTTCTGTTGTTATTTCTGTGTTACTGACATATCAAACGGTAAGTGTATTTCGCTACCCAACATCAGAAGATTTCGGGTTTCCCCTGTAGAGGGGTATACTCCTGAACGATATGCGAACGTAGCCAGACTTATATTTTCATACCAACCTGATCGATACTTTATCGGGTCCCTGTAAGCTTTCCTGTAACTGACTGTTGATAAATATTATCTCTAAGCCAAACCATCTGACTGGGTGTATGGGAGTAGTGTTAGTTTTATGGACACCCAGTGAGGCTGCGTCCACAAATTATGGTCAGGGGCTGGAGGAATTGAGGGGGGGGGGATTCAAAAAAATTTGGGGTAGTAGAGGGAGGACTTAAAAAATTTGCTCAGCCTGTAAAGGGGGGGACTTGAAACTTTTTTGGTTCCCTTTTGTGTTCTACATTTTCCAATCCCAAGTTTATGTAGATAATTCAATGAAAATGAATACCATTTCATTTCTTCCAATTGTTGTAATGTTAGTAGTCATTTAACTAAACCTAGAACCATTTTGTCTCACTTCATGACTTTTATCTCGAAAAAATCATGTGTGATTTGTCATAAAAAACAAACGAGCCCGATAACAGGGCAGAAGCTGCAACTGTTGATGATATTTGCAATATTTCTATGTAACATATCAACTTCAGTTTCTTGCTGTCTCCCTATAGCATAATCAAACATACAATATTAATTTGTCGACAAAGCCTGTATTATATAAATATGTATTAGGTGATAATTTAATCAGTGACAGTCAGTTGGCAGTAATACATATGCTTGGTACACATACACAGGCTGTGATAGCAAGCTGAATACTGGACACGTCAACATGCTTAAGCGAGTAGAACAAGAACACAGTTGTATAAACTGAACACAAATATTGTCAAAATTATCAAAGTTAAACTGCTACTGCCTACGGGCAGTGTCACTAACAGATACTCCCCTGCTACTGCAGTATCACTGTCACTGCATACCTGAGCAGTGAAAGAGATACCTCTGACTCTGATGTACATGGTTGTTTGAGAAGAGCTTTGTGTGAAATGACGCTCGTGACAGTGAAACATACTTGTACACAAGATTAGGTCATTGAGCAACACATGGAAGACCAGGAGACTTTTAATAATATTAAAGAAAAAAGATGGGGTCACCATGTTCAATTTTCTAAATTTTCATGGTCACGCCATAAAATAATACAAAAGTAAAACTGTGAACAGTAAAGACTAAACAAAAAATATCTGTTTAGATTGAATTCTTTATTATTTAACCAAATTTGCCATTATTACACCAAAACTTTCAGAGATTAAAACATTTTCTGATTGAATATTTTAACCTTCCATATTGTCAATTTTGAGTAGCATCTAATTCACGTATGTCTTGTACTTATGAAACAAATTTTGGCTGGGTCTCTGTGCTCAGTTTTTCACAATATGGCAATTAGCCAGAATTCACGTTTTTCTTACTCTCACATAATCGTCATTTTGTGTGCTCTTCGGCAGTAGCAACTGGCTTGGTCAGATTTGGATTAACTCAAGTTGGCTTAGACTGAGTAATCCAAAAGGTTCACTGAAGCGTTTAAAAATTAATCAATTTAAAAATTTGCCTTAGAAATATGACTTTACAAAGTACAAATAACATGTAATTAGAGGTTATAAACGGCAAGCGAGGGTATTTGGTTGCGGATATAAGACCTCAGGGGTGAAAATTAGCATATTTGGCGGGAAATAATCACCGAGCGAAGCGAGGTGATTATTTCACCCAAATATGCTAATTTTCACCCCAGAGGTCTTATATCCGCAGCCAAATACCCGAGCGCACCGTTTATAACCTCATTATAATATGCTTAAGTTAAAAACAAGTGGACAATGTCGTTATTTAGGGCCGAAGTTGGAACGAGAGTTCAGGAGCGCCCAGCCGCATACAAACTCTAAAAAAGAACGTTTCAGAACGCGCGCGCGTGCACAGTTGAATTCATAAAATACGGTTACGCAACGCATCGATATCGCGATTAGACATAGAACTTGAAGAATTTTACTTCAAAAAAACGCTCAAAAAACTTTAAAAATTATGTTGTTGTGTAACATAACCTCCACTGCTTACTGAGACTCTTCATTTGTTGGTTCGTCAAGCTGCACTAGACTAAAATTTAACAATCAAAATCAATCTGAAGCCATAGACTTGTTCGACATTACGGCGCGTTGAGCTCTCAAGTTGGCGTTCGAAATTTGCGCGAGCTCAAAAATGTTACGCGGCGCGCAGGTCTACTTGTTGAGAATATAAACCCCGGCTCCAGCCAATCAGATTGCCGGATTCCAGCAAAGCATATTATAATGTTTAATATCTGCGAGCGAAATGGCGCAATACGTGTTTATTTTGTCTGCGCGCATATCCTTTAAACATACCCGTGATTGTGATAGTTGGGGGATTTGGAAAAATTTGATCATATAGAGGGGGGCATTTGAAATATTTTTAGGGTATTGTAGGGGGAATCTGAAAAAAAAAGATTTCAATCTCGATTCCTCCAGCCCCCCTAATCGTTATATATGAACGCAGCCTAAATCACATATTTCCATGAAAATATTCGGGACAAAATTTCTACATTGATAACTATGATATTCAAGAGGCAACCCGAATCTAGAGAAGAAATTATTTAATAACACTTCTGCTATAGTTCTTGCCCCCTCATTTGGGATTGGATACGCCTTTGTCCACTTTGTGAAATAAAAACCCACCATCAATGCCTTTTGGTTACCTTTGACTGATTCTGGAAAAAGCCCAAGCACATCTATTTCAATTTGTTCCATTTGGACACTAACCAATATGTCTGCCTGGGAGCTGTTTACCGAGTTTGGAGGGTATATTACTGCCAAAAATGTCACATGCCTGTATAGAAGCTCTGATGTCCGATGACATCCCATACCAATAGTATTTGAAAAGAAAACCTACTCAATGTTCGTCTCATACCCATGTGACCTCCGACCTTTGAGTCATGTAGTACACATAACACTGACTTAGTATATGTCCTTGGCAAAATGATTTTGCCAACGCACAAACTGACTTGAAGGCATCTCAAACAAGCCAAACAAAACCCCATTATGCACCCTAAGCTGTTGATATGAAGACCAATTTGACTTTAAGGCAGGAGACTTGTGGGAAACCTCATGGGAGTCTTCCCTTACAAGCTTCTTTAAGCTGCAATATAGGTGATATGTTAAGATCTTTAAGCTGTTGTTCTCTATGTTCTGCCAACGACCAAACAATTTCATGATCTCGCATTGCGCCTTTTTTCTGGTCACCTGCAACACCATCCATTTGCTTACTTTGGGCGATACCCGCGCGCTCAAATATGTCCCCATAGGGCGTGCTCCACTGATGAGTGACTTTCAGGAACTTGGCTTTCACTTCTTGCCCCCTTTTGAGAAAAAACCTGTGTTGCAATCACACAAAACCTCTTGGAACTTTATTGTTTCATGTCTCACCCTAGACATCTGCCCGACTTACTGTTGCGTATAACTTTTGTAATATCGTTTTCTGTGTAATCTTTAATTTAACGCTGTCGTCCACACTGTTTACATTCAATTTTCACTGACCTACGACTCAATTAATTTGCGTTCTGATGCTTGTTGCGCGGTCTATGCACTATGTCACTTACTTAAGTGCGAGCGGCATTAATGCCCGAGTGGAAAGTCCCTTGACGATGACGTGGGCTCAACCATGGCAGCTAGTTTGGACAGTGGTTCTTAAAACCTCCTATTATGACCTTTTGACCTTTCCTGTTTCTTTCCCTTATTTCTTTTGTCATCGTGTACTCGTTTGAGGGATTGGGCTGACCTTTCTGCGATTGCACGTCGAATTTGGCAGTTTATTGACATGCTGTTTAGTCTTCCACTAAGTGAAGTAATGACACGGACGTAGAGCAAAAAATTAAATTTATCAGAAAAAGTATATCCCGAAAAACATGCCGAATCTCGAGAAGTTAAAGTCCTTGCAAGACATGTGTTATTTACAAGTAATACGGTAATTCAAATTCTAATGTTAAAGAAAAACGCCATTTTTTATGACAACCTGCCAATGTCCTACTTTAAATTGAATTGAATTAAGTTTTACTTCCTCTGTCGCAAAATTTGTCCATTATAATGGCGTCAAAGCATTTACATGTAAACTACATAATACTGTGCCTTCAATACATTCATCTTCTAAAGCGCACTGTGGTTCAGATCAAATAATCTGCTTATATACGTACACATGATTTTCAAACATTCAAGTTGCACTTTGAAATTGAGCTTGTTTTTCAAACACCTGTTACTGACAAAGATGTTTCGCCATGGTACTCTTCATGGTTTTTCTTGATTGAATGGGGTTGACTTTGCATCAAAGGGAAACGGAAGAAAATAGAGCCTTATAACTCACCGGTCAGCATTCAGATGTTCTCGACTTCTTAGGTGTTGTTGTGAGGTACGGCTACTCATACTGGCTTTATATAGAGGCATTTTGTCCCTAGGTTCAGAGGTTACTGACAGCTATGTCTTATGAATATAGAATAGAGTGCTGTCACATTGAAGAATATAAGTGAGTTCAATCAATTAATATTAGGGTAGCTAAGTACCTTGTGGATACTTTCAGATTTTGATTTTGTTCTTACTTGAAAAGTCCAAAACCCCGATAAAGTATACAGTTTATGAAAGCTACACAGTCATTATTTGTATGAGTCACGTGATAAGCGTTTTGCTGAACCTTCCAAAGGTCGGGTTTTCCCCTTTAGCAAACGCGCTGCAAGATTTCCGGTTTAAGTTTGTTTATACAAGCCTTGACGATATTCTTCACTACCGTATCTACGATTTTATTCTTGGTGTCTCCTTTCAATTATAGGCGTGACAATTACAATTCCTTGAAAAGCACCATGGTCTAAAACTTTCAAGAGCGCAAAACCAAAAAAGCCCAAAAGGTAATATAAAGGCAATATAAAAGCAATCCCAGGCATAGATTTTCAGTTCATAATGTTTTTAATGGACACTGTGAATTTCAAGCAGCTGGCGTGTGTGAGCGCGAATTGACAAGGTGCAAAAGAGGCCTACCTCATTCGCACATCGAATTCGAGAAAAACGCAAAATACTGTTTTGTTACTTTGACGCCATGGCATTTGATAAGTAAACGTGCATTAGCCTAAACACAGGCATACTTTGTTATATAGTGATGATTTCGACCGGGAATCACAGTCGTTCAAAGAAAACGTTCGCGAACTACCAATTTTTGTAGCCTTCGTTTCGGCACGTAGCCACAGCGAATGGCTTCAGCGGACGAAAATAATTACGTCAGCAGTCATTACTGATAGCGGGCGTGTCCTAAATCCATATGTAAATAAGCTTGCCAGAGTTCTCTTGATAAACACTGCAACGCCACGTAGACTTGATACTATCGGATCAATTGTTTATTGTCCACACATTTTAAAAGATAATCTAATAAATGACGAAAACGACGTCAAACACCGTAAAGCGACAAGTGCAACCTCCGACAACGACAATAACTACAAGCATGATAAAACGTCGATGTTTTGACCAAAGTTATGATGATGAAAATTAAGAAAGTCGGGAAACGTTATACTTCCACTCGTAACCTATTGGTATTTTCGAGATATTCATGTATAGCTAGGGATTATCATTCGAAATTTGGTGGGCACCGACGACGAATAGCGCACAAACTTATCGTGCCCTCAACAAATAGCTCATTATAAATCACCATTAACATGATTATTTAAATTATATAGTGATAACTGTCCCAGCCACTCTGTGGTTACATTGAGCAAGATTCAGAAATGTGCAACCTAACATTTTAGCCATGTAATTTCATGGCAGCAGACTAGACAAATATTTGTCTAACTAGAGGTGTCATTTATTCATGCATGTAAATCTACGCATCTTCGCATCAAAGGAAAGCCTGTGACCCACTTTGTTGAAGGGTCACATCTCCGTACCACTTTGTTTGAAGTACAAGCAACGTTTCCCGATCCGATCCGAAGAGATGTCGGCGAATTTTTTCGCGCACAATTTTCGAGGAATAAAAGTTTGTTGGGGCAATGTCGCCCGATCTACTGTCTAATGTTGTATGACATTGCAACCAATTTCACAATAAATGACATCGAAACTCTTGATGAGGCACTGGGACGAAATCTTGATGCGTAACACCTCGCGAACCTTACCGAGTTTGACCTACGTATAAAACACCGTCTGTATTTCCCTGCATCAGAAAAAAATGTTTCGGTTTTTTGGCCCAAATTAGTTAGTAGCAGGAACAATTTTGGATGCCGGACTTTATCAGCTATGCAAAATATCACTGACATACTTTTTTTGGTGTTCGGCATCAATAGGTTGGGATTGAGGCAACAGTTTTTGAATGTCGGACATTGTACTGACCGACATGTAAACGTCGTGGATTTTGTTGTGTTTTTCAGTCCTAATTTCATTCGGAGCAGGATCGAAGAATTTTGAGTGTGGATCTTTGTAGCGTGTCGACTCACATGTAAAATGTTAACAGAAGTGGACGTATTTTTTTCGGTCGTAATATTAAGCAGCATGGACAACAGTTTTGGATGTCTTACTGTACTTCTATCGGGTATGGACAGACGTGAAACATACTGGTAAAAGACGTAGTTTTTGGCCGCAATGTTTGGAGCGGAATCAGTTCTGTAGGTCAAATTTCATGAAATTTTGATACAAAATAGATCAAACTAAAATTGGCAGATGTAGCAATTTCTTTCAAGGCAGTTTTAGTTATTGTTTCTAGAAGTGGTAACATTGTACAGCCTCTTCTGCGATGTCGATAAAAAGGCAATCGTCGAGTCTTAGGGACAATTCTGGTGGTTGGTTGTCGTATGAACCTCGGCCACTTTCTTTCTTGAGTCTCTTCGCCTCTTTGCTAAATTCCTTCTTTGGCTTCGATGCGGACGGTATAGTAAGACAACGTTTGATGGTGTTTGTTGAAGAAAAATGACGAAAACTCAAACATGTTGCTAAAGAAACTCTACGGTATGACATGTCTGGAGAGGAATACTTATAGGCTTAAACAAATATAATTGTTACGGTTTATTGATGTCAAACTGAAGTAATCCTAGTGATTGGAGAAACCCCAAAAACGTCAATATGCAAACTACGAAACGTTGTGTCACTCATGGGAACACGATTGGAACTATTTTGGGAAAATTGGATCAGAGTAATTATTAGGAAAATGTAACGAAATCGAAATTTTTACAGCTGAAATTTTACAAAATGATACAAAAGTGTAAAATTTGTAATATTGTTCTCATCGAACAAAACAACGAAAACAAAATGATTATTGCATACCTCTTTCATCGGATTCATTTTTATGAAAAAATATTGATTTTTGTGTAAATGTACTGAAGAAACGAGACAAAATGCTTAAAATTTCTCTTATTGACGACTTTTGAGTCAGGGCACTTTTGAAATGCCCCTGCCTTTTTCGTGAATTTAAGGCTTTATAAACATTTAATTGAGTCAGGGCACATTTTAAATGACCCTGACTGACTTGACTGTAAATCGATCGAAAGACTTCATTTTGGTCGAGGCAAAGTGACAAACTGAGATTAGTACTAGTATTTCAGTAATGAAGAAACTATAGACAAGCTCACACATTTTCATTCAAATATAAATATTGTTCATATGTTTTGAACAATATTGCATTAGACACTATCATGCACTGATACTTACTCACAACATTTCAACAGCATTGTAAATTTTGAATAAAATTTTAAAGGTGGTGAGCAAATCAGGTGTAATATTAGACAAATTTCTAAAATTCTTGAGAAATTGTGCCAATCCAATTATCCCAAATTAGTTCCAATCGTGTTTGGGGTATTATGCAAATAGCGATGCAAATGTGCCGATGATGTTTACAAAAGCTCCCCTGATTTGACATGGGATAGCCACGTGCATTTGTTTATATGTTTAATGTGAATTGCAAGGAAATCATTACTTATTTCTAACTAGTGACACATCTCAATGATAGGGCTTACTTTCAGGCGTATTCTCAGAGAATTTTGAAAATTTGACAGAAAAATGAACTATTTGGTATTAAGCTAACATAAGCCATTATGTTTTACATGAAGTGAAGATGTCGACAGTCAGAGAGGGTTAAAATATAATTATGTTAAAACGTGTGAATTTACGTACTTTTATACCTGAAGGTTATTTGAATCGAGTTCTGCTTCATTAAAATTTGTTTCTACATTACTGATCTTACCATCATTTTCCAAATCAATCTATCATCAATCGTTTCCGCGATCGTGCCGTTATCGCATCATTCAAACGGGCGATTCGATTCCATCGATGAAAACGAATTATGTGAGCATGGTGTTTTCGAGAGTCATGTTCCTTTTTAGAGAGTCACTTAAAATGCGTGCTTCGAACCGGAGCCATGCTATCTGAACTGTGTCATTCAGAGATTACTGTGACGTTCTTACCTACAAAGGCAAGAAGAAATGATTGTATTCTACTCGGAAGCACGAATTGTCTCTTCTCTTTATTCGTTTCTCACTATGCATGTTTGGTTATAGCACTTCTTGCGCAAAATCAAGGATCACCAAGCCATTTTCTGGTTAATATCGAATTCTCCGTATTCGGCAATAATGTGGTTAGATTTGATTTCTTACTCTTAGTTGAAATGAAAACTAAAAGTGAATGGAGTTGGTTTTCAACAATATCTCAGACTGGCAAATGTGAACTAAATCGGTAAGGGCGTGAATGGAATTTCAGCTGACTCATTCAAGTTTATCTAAGTATTTATAACGTTGTGTCTTTTCTGAAAAGATATGCATAATATCATGAACCGCATTTAGAAGCAGTGCCATTTATTGATTTGCCTTGCGTCACCTTTGTAGGAGCTGTGGCCACCCAATCGATAAAGAGCAAACTTTATCTAGCCTTTGGTTTCAAGAGCATATACTCTGAAGCGTCATTTCCGGTCTTGTTGTCGAGAAATATTTAAAAATGGTGAATGCAGGTTTAAGCAGATATGAAGAGGAAATGAAAATAGCTGCAACATGTCTATTAAGAATAAAAATCATATTCCCCAGTCGCAATTATCTATACCATAAATCTCACTGAAAATTGTCACGCGTAGCTCCAAACGTTTACATTCAATAAGCCGGCTTTAATCTTTTGTTAGTGGACGTCTTACAATTAATCTGCTTTAATTAACCAATCGCCTTGGAATAGCGTATGAGAACATATAAACAGAAGCTGTGTAGTATAAGATCACACCTAAGATTCACACTCTTGTTAACGGTGTGTGATTATTTTAGGTGATAAGAATTTAAGTGTGCGTGACTTGTTTTTTCTTAACTTTTTATCGTTACGTCAACTTTAACTTTGTCAGACTGTACATATTGACATTAGCCGGAATGTGCAGGTGCTTCTCAGTTCAGTCTGAAAAAGCTACCACCGGCTCTATCTTATTTCATAATACTGCACATGTGTTCGAATAGCAAATGGTGTTGTTTCTTTGGCCGATTTCTTTAGGAGAAAGTTTACCTCTGATACAAAAATGCTTGTCTTTCACGCAAAAATATCCTATAAAATTAATAAGTCACTGCATAGACTGTAGAGAAAACTCTTAGGTCTCCGGTCAGTGTAACACGGTTGCGATCATAAAATATGAGCATTAATATGACAGACCAAATGCAATTACGCCAGATGACGTTGTTATCAAAACATGAACGGAAAGAGTGCATTTAGTATCATTCCATTGAAACCAAGGTAACTAGCGTGGACAGTTTGAATTTGTCCAATAATGCCGCGACTTACACTTGATATAGGAGTTCTAACACTTCCATGCTGTAAGTGTTGTGTTTTAAATTACTAAATCACCGAAATATGACTCATTACGTAAATGTTAAGTGTAGAATTATTTGACCTTGTGCATTCTATGCATTTCTAAAACCCACACCCACACCCTGATATCTCACAAAGTCTACACGACCCCTGAACCTATATACAATACAGTTATGAATCTTGACTTAGTTGCTTACATTAATGTCACCTAGAAGCCAAGAACGACTGCAAGCCGACAGGTGAGGGAACTCGGACTAACCCCATGAATCGATTTACAATGTCTTATATTTGCTTTGTAAATAGCAGGAGTAACCAAGCAGTGATAAGACATTAGGCCTAGATATCATTTTCACTGACCCAGTCATCCTGGAACTTCCATACCAAATACAAATTGCATTAAGATCATTAAAATGAACTCTGATATCTCTAATATAGGTGACAGAAAAACTTCCATGTAAAGTGTGGCTGGGATTACAAATCTCATCTTTATTGATGATGCGTACAAGGGGAATGAAGAAAATTGGCAATATCACCAAGTAAAGTATGAAGCGTTTCACTAGAGTTTATGACTGAACGGACGACAAATCGGAGGTATTGAGGTATTGGCAGATATACCGTAATGTGCGTAGGATGTTGACCCAGGAGTGGTCAAGAAATACTATGTCGATTCACTTCTAGTCTCGCATGGCAGACATCAAACTTGAGTGCGACGCAAACGGCGAAGCCGCGAGCTGCGAGTAGCAGCAGGCTACGAGGTCTGGCTAGAACAAACATGCTATATATACTGTCCTATATCCAGCCTTTGGTGTCCAGAGGATACATTCTGAAGCGTTTCGGTGTTGTTGTTATGCAAATAGCGATGCAAATGTGTCGATAATGTTTACAAGAGCTCCCCGACTTGACATGGGATAGCCACGCATTTGTTTTGATTTTTAAAAAAACCGTGAATTACACGGAAACCATTACATATTTTGAACTAGCAACACATCTCAATGATAGGGCTTATTTTCAGGCGTATTCTCAGAGAATTTTGAAAATTTGACAGAAAAATGACCGATTTGGTATCTAGCTACCTTACAACACACGTAAAATGAAAAACATAAGCCAGTATTATGTTTTACATTAAGTGAAGATGTCGATGGTTAGTCAGGGTTAGTATATCTGTTAAAACGTGTGAATTTACGTACATTTATACCTTTAGGTCATTTCGACATTTTCAACATTCGTGATCTTACCATCAGTCTTTTATTCAATCTGTCGTCTTAAGTTTCCGAGATCGTACCGTTATGACCTCAGTCAAACGGGGAGTTTGATTCAATCGATGAAATAATTATGTGATCATGGTGTTTTTGAGAGACATGTTTCTGTTTAGGAAATCACTAAAAGTGCGCTTCGAGCTGCAGCCATGCTATCTGAACTGTATCATTCATAGATTACTCTGATGCTTTAACGTACTAAAGACCTGAAGGAATTATTGTATTCTACTCGGAAACATGAATTGTCTCTTCTCACATTCCTGGCCGCTGGGAGTGCGGGATCGACAGTGTGGGAAAAAACGATCCCACACTCTTCAGAAACCGTCCCACACTCTGCAGTAAATATTACACGAGCTCTGATTGGATGATAAACAGTCTGTTTTGTTCCACGCGCACAATGTTATCCAATGGCACGACGAGTAACACACGGACTAGAACTACAAAGTAAGCAGGTCAAAGTACAGTGGCAGACGACAGAGTTGTCACGATTTTTGATAATATTGTACGTGTCCAATATGAATTTAATGCATTTTGTGGTCATTTGAGAAAAAGAATCTCACAAACCAAGGACCTGGGATCAGATTTCTCACACTCGTTGGGGATATTTTGAAAATATCCCCAACTCGTGTGAGAAATCTGATCCCAGGTCCTTGGGGGTGTGAGATTCTATTATTCTCTTTGTTCGTTTCTCACCACGCATGTTTGTTTGTAGAACTTATTGCGCAAAATCAAGAAAAACCAACCAATCACAAATTGTATTGGTAATGCCAAATTCTTCTATATTGGGCAATAATTTGGTTAGATTTGATTTCTTACGATTACTTGAAATGACAATTATGATTGAATGGTGTTGAATGTGAACTTAATCGACCCGGGCTTAAATGGAATTTGAGCCGGGTTGTTTGTAGGACAACAACCTTAGTTCAAATTAATTCAGGACTGATTTGGTCAGTTTTGGCCTGGTTAGCTTTAAGCCCAGTTGACCTTGACTCATTCAAGTTGATCTAAGTGATTATAACGTTGTGTCCTTTCTAAAGAGAAAAGGGTAATATTATGAACCACATTTAGAAGCAGTGTCTTGCATTGAGTTGCCTTGCGTCTCCTGTGTTTGAGCTGTGCCTTTGGTGTCCAGATGATACATTCTGAAGTGTTCCGGTGTTGTTGTTGAGAAATATTAAAGAATGGTGAATGCAACTTTTGTTACAGGTTAAACCAGAGATGTATAGGAACTGATATAAATGAATGTATCTGCCACACGTCTCTTTAGAAATAATATCACATTCCCCGGTCGCAATTTTTCTTACCATAAATCTCACTGACAATTGTCATGCGTTGACCAACAAGTTGACTTTCAATACTCCGGCATTAACTTTTGTTAGTGGGCGTCTTAAAGTTAACACGCTTTAATCAACCAATCGCCGAAGAATGGCGTATCAGAACACATAAATAAAAGCTGTGTTGTATAAGATCAAAACTAAGAGTGGTTTTCTTTTGAACGGTTTGTGATTTTTGTGATAAGAATTTAAGTGTGCGTGACTTGTTTTCCTTCACTTTTTTTATCGTTACGTCAACTTTAACTTTGTCAGACTTTACATATTGACATTAGCCGGAATGTACAGGTGCTTCTCAGCTTAGTCTGAAAACGCTACCACCGGCTGTATCTTATTTAATAATACTGCACATGTGTCGAGTAGCAAATGGGGGTATGTATCTTTGTCTGATTTTTTTAAGAGAAAGTTTGCCTCTGATACAAATATGCTTGTCTTTTACGCTGAAAAAGTATCCTACAAATTAATAGGTCACTCCATAGACTGTAGAGGAAACTCTAAGGTCAGCGGTCAGTCCAACACCGTTGCGATCATAAAATATGAGCATTAATATGATAGATCAAATGCGATTACGCCAGATGACGTTGTTATCAAAATAGGAACGGAAAGGGTGTATTTGTCATTCCATTGAAACCAAGGTAGCTGCAGTAGACAGTTTGAATGAAATATGTCCAATAATGCCGCACTTGATGCAGGAAAGTTAACACTTCCATGGTGTAAATGTTGTATTTAAAATAACTAAATTACCGTAATATGACTCATTACGTGAATGCTTAGTGTAGACTTATTTGACCTCGTGCATTCTATGCATTGCTAAAACCCACACCCACACCCTGATATCTCACAAAGTCTACACGACTCCTGAACCTATATACAATACAGTTATGAATCTTGACTTAGTTGCTTACATTAATGTCACTTAGAAGCCAAGAACGCCTGCAAGCCGACAGGTGAGTGAACTCGGACTAACCCCATGAATCGATTTAAATGTCTTATATTTGCTTTGTAAATAACAGGAGTAACCAAGCAGTGATAAGACATTAGGCCGAGATATCATTTTCACTGACCCAGTTGAAGAGTTTACACTAGTTACCCTGGAACTTCCATTCCAAATAAAAATTGCATTAAGAGCACTAAAATGAACTCTGATATCTTTCATATAGGTACAGAAAGTCTTCCAAATAAAGTTTGGCTTGGGTTACAAACCTCATCTTTATTGATGATGCGTACAAGGGGAATGAAGAAAGTTGATATCACCCAGTAAAGTATGAAGTGTTTCACTAGAGTTTATGACTGAACAGACGACAAATCGGAGGTATAGAGAGGAAAACTGGGAGATATACCGTAATGTGTGTAGGATGTTGACCAAGGAGTGGTCAAGAATTACTATGTCGATTCACTTCTAGTCTCGCATGCCAGACATCAAACTAGCGTTCGGCGCGAGCGGCGAAGTCGCGAGCTGCGAGTGGCAGCAGGCTACGAGGTCTGGAAAGAACAAACATGCTATGTATATTGTCCTATATCCAACCTTTGGTGTCAAGAGGATACATTCTGAAGCGTTCCGGCGTTTATGTTATGCAAATAGCGATGGAAATGTATCGATGATGTTTACTAGAGCTTCCCGACTTGACATAGGATAGCCACGCATTTGTTTTCATTTTTTTAAAAACCGTGAATCGCAGGGAAATCATTACATATTTTAACTAGCGACATATCTCAATGATAGGGTTTTTTTCTGGCGTATTCTCAGAGAATTTTGAAAAGTTGACAGACCAATGACCTAATTGGAATTCAGCTATCTTAAAACATGCGCAAAATGAAATACACAAGCCAGTATTATGTTTTACAAATTTGGTTTAACATTCGTGATCTTACCATCATTCTTTTATTCAATCCATCATCTTACGTTTCCAAGATCGTATCGATATGACCTCAGTCAAACGGGGAGTTCTAATCAAGTACAATAATGTCAGTTATCCCATTTCTATATATACCCAAGTATAGCAAGTTTTACATAAAAGAAGAAGTAATCATAGTTTCCCCCATAGACCTCTTAGTATATTGTTTGAACATTTTCGGTAATACTTCGAAATCAAAATTCTTGTACATACATGCACTCATAGCCACCCGATTCTAATCAAGTACGTATACAATTGTGTTAATTATCCCATGCCTATATATGCCCAAGTATAAAAAGTTTTACATGGAAAAAATATTCATAGTTTTCCCATTAGTAAATGAACATTTTCAGTGAAATTCCACATCAATTGTTTGTACATATAAGCACTTGGAACCACCCTATTCTAATCAAGTACAATTGTGTTAATAATCCCTTGTCTATATATGCCCAAGTATAGCAAGTTTTACATTAAAGAAGAATTAATCATAGTTTCCCCATAGACTACCATGCATAGTGAATGGACATTTTAGGCGAAATTCCAAATCAAATTTCTTGTACACATATTCACTCATAGCCACCCTATTCTAATAAAGACCAATTATGTCTATCATCCCATGTCTATAATGCCCAAGTATAGCAAGTTTTACATTTAAGAAGTGTAACGAGTTGATTTCTCAGGCTGTGTATTTTCTGTTTTGCCTAGGAGTTCTTATGTGTTATCACTGTATAGCTAGGGAGTCCTTGAGGAGAGCTTTCCAGACAGTGTTTTACGTTGCACGCTGCACTTGAAGGTTTGAGTGTCAGCGTGTGCTTTTTCAGTCAGATATTCCTGTATTTGGAGTTTTGCTCAAGTTAGCAGATGTGTAAAGAAACTGGTTAGTCGCTGAGATCGAACTTTCTGCGGATCGGACTGTTTATTTAAACTCCACGCCATCCTCTACCTAGTCGATCGAACGAACATTGCTCACCGCTATGCCGTATATGTGCAATACGCTCTGCACGCAGAGATGATAGTATAACAACAAGTTGAAAGCTGATCTATCTGCAGCAAATTATGTGTTAACTGCGAACTTTATACAATTTATGAGTTCAGTCAGATGTCTGAGATTGCCAAGATAATATTGTTTGCGATTGTTCCACTAAACTTTCGTCGATGCGTTTAGTTTGAATTCAGAGGAAGCTTGGATTTCAGATTTGCTGTGTTCCACGTGTTTGAGTTAGGCAGAAGTACGAGTGTTCCTGAAAAGCCTACCGGAAGCATGACGGGACACTCCCATGTAAAAAACAGTGCAAATATACCCGGCTAACTAGCCTTTTTTAACCGGGTATTTTCATCCTAATTAGAATTCTTTGCAATCTTGTAAGCTGTTTACAATGTATGTGATTAGAGATAGCGATAAGTGATTGTGCAGGGCAAAGCTCAAAACTTCATATACTTTACTCCTGCGGACAATCATTGAAGTTGTTGACTCGGTGTCATGTAATATCGGATAGAACTACTTAAGATTGCATATTATCAGTACAGAAAGGTGGCTAAAAGTGCTCTGTTTTTTAAATGCAACTGTCCCCTAATGGTAAACAAAGATCCAAGATGGCTGCGCTCCTAAGTAGCTGAACCAGACACTGCTTATCTGTGGATCGCATGTGTTGTCACTTAGTTTCATGTGCGGACATTGCACCGGACTTACAATCGCGCTTATCGTTGAACAATAGTTAGGTCGCTTGTGAACTGTTTGTATTTCCAAGTCACGTGGTCAAATCTGAGGTATCTCACCGGTAATGTTAAGTTTTTCATTGAAAATAGTTCGAACAGAGTTTTTGTACTGAAAGTGTGTTCGACTTCTGCTGTCGAGAGGTTGATCTGCACAGTAATTCTTACCATGGAGTAATATTTGTAGTTTTGAAGTATTGTTTTACTATATTGTATGTAGACGCTGATAATTTGACACAATATAGTAGTACACGGAAGTTGTTTGTTACATTACATGACTGTGTGGTTGTTCCTCATTTCATGCCCCATGCTCTGTTGCAGCTCTAGAGAGGTTAATGCCAGTATCGGACTAGTTGGCCCTGCTAGAGAAATAAATTTGGCTGAGCTTTGGTCGGTTATCATTCTGCCGTCTCAAAACATTGGTTACAGAAGCATTAAGATTAATCATAGTTTCCCCATAGACTACCATGCATAGTGAATGAACATTTTCGGTGCGAAAATTCCAAAATCAAATTTCTTGCACATATATGCACTCATAGCTACCCAATTCTAATTTACTTATGTCAATTATCGCATTTAGGTGACTGATGATGAGATCATTATGTATCTTGAAACAGAGTGTGACGGAGGATCTTCGCTGTTGAAAACAGCGACCTGGCTATATCTCTCTAAGGCTAAAGAGAACACAAAAGATGCACAACAGGACAAAATACAGAAAATAACACAACATTTAGAACAGTTGATTTGTGGAGTTTTTTCCCCTTTATAATTGCTCTCACAGTAGTAACAATAGCAGTATACTAGTATTTAATATAAATATATATACTTATGTTGGAGTTTAACAAAAACTACATTTTTTGCATGTTTTTTTATGATTGTGTTTTTCCTTGTTTAAGAGTATTTATAAACATGTCATACTGGTACATGTGTATGTTTTATAGTTGTGAGTAATGTATTTTGTAGTACAAGTGCTACTAATACATAAGTGCCCTATATGTTGCGTATCTCTTTTCAGGATTTCTCTGTAACATTTCAAATTATAAAAAATTCCCGTGTCTTCCTCGCACAAAAATTAGTTACCCTCCCCCTGACTCAAGCGCAAAATGAAGCGGCTCTCCCCCAAACCGCTGCATGAAAAATAGTGACCCTCCCCCGATCGCATCGGCCTTCCCCTGTTAATTCTGACCAGGCCCTTAGTGCAAATTAATTCAGGACTGATTTAGTCAGTTTTGGCCTGCTTAGCTTTAAGCCGATTGACCTTGACCAATTCAAGTTGATCTCAGTGATTATAACGTTGTTTCCTTTCTAAAAAGATGTGCATAATATTATTATCCGCATTTATTAGCAGTGTCATGTAATGAGTTGCCTTGCGTCTCCTGTGTTTGAGCTGTGGCCACTCCTTCGATAAACAAGCCTTTGGTGTCCAGACAGTCCAGAGGATATATTTTGAAGCGTACTCAGTTACCGTGTTGTTGTCGAGAAATATTAAAAAGTGCACTGCATCAAAACGCAATAATACAGATAATGAATTGACCTTATTATAGAGTAATACACGTTAATTCACATGAATCCACAGGAATACAGGCTTGATGAATACAAGAAATGGATTTTTGACTATATTCATCTACATATGAACTCTTCAGCTAAAATACAGGCAATAATCCAAGTAAATGCAGTTAGTATTATTGGGGTTTCATGCAGTGATGATGAATGCAACTTTTGTTACAAGTTCAACCAGAGATGTGGATGAAATGTTATAAATGAATATATCTGCCACACTTCTATTAAGAAATAATATCACATTCCCTGGTCGCAATTATCTGTACCATAAATTTCAATGAAATTGTCACACATAGCTCCGAAAGTTTACATTCAATAAGCCGGATTTAAGCTTTGCAAGTGAATGTGCTAAAATTCACCCGCTTTAATTAACCAATCGCCGAGGAAAGGCGTATTAGAAAACATAAACAACAGTTGTGTTGTATAAGATTACATCTTAGATTCATTTCTTCTTAACGGTGTGTGATTATTTGAGGTGATTAGAATTTAAGTATGCGAGACCTTTTTTCTTACCTTTGTATCGTTACGTCAAATTTAACGGTGTCTGACATATGGACATCAGTCAGAATAAGCACGTGCTTCTCAGTTAGGCTGAAAACGCTACCACCAGCTGTATCTTATTTCGTATTATATCGTACCAGTATATTAATGGCACAACTACAGCGATCTCATTGATCGAAACGCGAAAGGAACCGTGGTATATTGGCGAAATACCGCTGCTGGCATACGCGCGAGCTCTCAGCTTGAGCGAAAATCCGTTTGTTGACGTTACACGCCAGAATTTCAATATACTGTTATGATATAATAGCAATAAATCACACCCAGTGACAGTATACCACTCGATTTTGACCCGTTCACCTCATATTATTATGCACTTGCTATCGCTCGTGCATATATGTCGTGAACTGGTCAAAATCTCGTGGTATACCGTCACTGGGTGTGTAACAAGTGGGGGTGTGTATCTTTGGCCGATTTCTTTAGGAAAAAGTTTACGTCTGATACTTGTCTTCCACGCTAAAAGAATCATACAAAATTAATAGGTCACTCCATAGACCGTAGAGAAAACTCTATGGTCTGCGGTCAGTGTAACACTGTTTGAATCATAAGATATAAGCATTAATATGATAGAGTAAATTGTAGAAAGCTAGATGACGTATTTATAAAAAAAGATGTACAGAAGTAGTGCAATAGTGTCATTCCATTAAAACCAAGGTGACTACCGTAGAGAATTTTAATGAAATATGTATAATAATGCGCTCTTGGTGCCAGAAAGTTACACTTCGATGCTGTAAATGTTGTCTTTAAAATTACTAAACCACCGAAATGTGACTCATTACTTAAATGTTTTGTGTCGACTTATTTGACATCTTGCATCCTGTGCATTGCTAAAACCCACACCCACACCCTGATATCTCACAAAATCTACACGACCCCTGAACCTATATACAAATTCGCTTCGTATGGATCTTGGCATGTTTACTTACATTTATATCACCTCGAAGCAAACAACGACAGCAAGCCGACAGGCGAGTGAAATCGGACAAACCCCATGAATCGATGTACAATGTCTTATATTTAATTTGTAAATAGCAGGATTAACTAAGCAATCATAAGACATCATATATCATTTTCACTGACCCAGTTGAAGAGTTTACAGTAGTCATCCTGGAACTTCCATACCAAATAATAATTGCATCAAGATCATTAAAATGAACTCTGGTATCATTATGTGTGGCTAGGGTTAAAAACCTCATCTTTATGATAATAATTGATGATGCGTACGAGCGGAATGAAGGAAGTTGGCAATATCACCAAGTATAGTATGAAGTGTTTCACTAGAGTTTTATGACTGAACAGACGACAAATCGGAGGTATAGAGAGGAAAACTGCCATATATACCGTAATGTGGGTAGGATGTTGACCAAGGAGTGGTCAAGAAATACTATGTCGATTCACTTATAGTCTCGCATGGCAGACATCAAACCTGCGTGCGGCGCGAGCGGCGAAGCAACGAGTGCTATATACTGTCCTGTATCCAGCCTTTGGTGTTTAGAGGATAGCGTTCCGGTGTTGCTGTTATGCAAATAGCGATGAAAATGTGTCGATGATGTTTACAAAAGCGCCCCGACTTGACATGGGTACAGACAAACATAGACAGACTCACAACGGGTATTGTTTAAGGCGTGAAGCGGTTACGTAACCAATCTATGTTCAACTCGCCTCAGGTTGCTCTCGCCTCTTTTTTCCGAAGAGTGCCGACCATGCATCCTTCGGTAATTTTCGGATTTTCGCCAATTGTTAAGCGAAAGTATGTTCGGAAAAGTTTGTGTTGTTGTTGTCGTGTGGTGCTGAGCGGAATTGACGTGCTGGCAAAAACGGAAGTTTTTTGAGCTTCAGGAAAGTGAGTTTTACCGTTTTAAAAATTCCTCTCATATTTTTATGAATATATAATGAGTGTGTTTGAACCAAATTTGAAGGTCTTTTATCGATACTGACTAGTTTTACTCAATGGTTTAGTCATACCGTCTTTTACACGAGCGTCAAGGAAGGACATGTTTATGAACGGTTAGAGAGGGTTAGAATATATGTTAAAACGTGTGAATTTACGTACATTTGTACCTGTAGGTTATTTGAATCGATTTCTGCTTCGGTAAATTTGGTTCAACATTCGTGATCTTACCATCATTCTTTTATTCAATCGATCATCTCACGTTTCCGAGATCGTACCGTTATGACCTCAGTCAAACGGGGAGTTCGATTCAATCGATGAAATAATTATGTGATCATGGTGATTTGAGAGACATGTTTCTGGTTAGAAAATCACCAAAAGTGCGTCTCGAACTGTAGTCATACTATCTGAACTGTATCATTCAGAGATTACTGTGGTGCTTATACGTACAAAAAAAAAAGAAAAAAAATGATTGTATTCTACTCGGAAACATAAATTGTCTCTTCCCTTTGTTCGTTTCTCGCCATGCATTTTTTCGTTTAGAAGTTCTTGTGCAAAATAAGAATCACCAAGCCATCACCAATTTTATGGTTAATGCTGAATTCTCTGTATTGGGCAATGATTTGGTCAGATTTGATTTCTTACTCTTCCTTGAAACGAAAACTAAAATTGAACGGTCTTGAATGTGAACTAAATCGGCCTGGCCTTGAATGGAATTTGAGCCGGGTTTTTTGTAGGACACCGACCTTAGTTCAAATTAATTCAGGACTGATTTAGTCAGTTTTGGCCTGTTTAGCTTGGAGCCCAGTTGACCTTGACCCATTCAAGTTGATCTAAGTGATTATAACGTTGTTTCCTTTCTAAAAAAATGTGCATAATATTATGAACCGCATTTATTAGCAGTGTCATGTAATGAGTTGCCTTGCGTCTCCTGTGTTTGAGCTGTGCACGTGGCCACTCCTTCGATAAACAGCAAACTATATATTATTCTTTTGTTAGTTGGCGTCTTAAAATTAATCCGCTTTAATTAACCAATCGCCGAGGAATAGCGTATGAGAACATATAAACAAAAGCTGTGTAGTGTATAAGATCACACTCTTTTTAATGGTGATAAGATTCTTTCCTTTTAGCGGTGTGTGATTATTTTAGGTGATAAGAATTTAAGTATGCGTGGCCTGTTTTTCTTCACTTTTTATCGTTACGTCAACTTTAACTTTGTTAGACTTTACATATTGACATTAGCCTCAATGCGCAGGTGCTTCTCAGTTTAGTGTGAAAACGCTACCCACCGGCTGTATCATATGTAATAACACTACACATGTGTTGAATAGCAAATGGGGGTATGTATCTTTGGTTGATTTCTATAGGAGAAAGTTTGCCTCTGATACAAAAATGTTTGTCTTTCACGCAGAAAATATCCTACGACATTACTAGGTCACTGTATAGACTGAAGAGAAAACTCTAAGGTCAGCGGTCAGTGTAACAACGTTGCGATCATAAAATATGAGCATTAATATGATAGATCAAATGCAATTACGCTAGATGACGTTGTTATCAAAACATGAACGGAAAGGGTGTATTTGTCATTCCATTGAAACCAAAGTAACTGCCGTAGACAGTTTGAATGAAATATGTCAAAAAACGCCGCACTTGATGCAGGAAAGTTTAACTTCAATAGTGTAAATGTTGTCTTTAAAATCACTAAATTACCGAAATTTGACTAATTACTTAAATGTTTTGTTAGACTTATTGACCTCTGGCATTCTATACATTGCTAAAACCCACACCCACACACTGATATCTCACAAAATCCACACGAACCCTGAATATATATACAAATACAGTCATGGATCTTGACATGTTTACTTACATTAATATCGCCTTGAAGCAAAGTAAACCTGCAAGCCGACAGGTAAGTGAACTCGGACTACCCCATGAATCGATGTGTGATGTCTTTTATTTAATTTGTACATAGCAGGAGTAACCAAGCAATGACAAGACATTAGATATTATTTTCACTGACCCAGTTGCAGAGTTTACACTAGTCATCCTGGAACTTCCATAAAATAAAAAATTGCATTAAGATCACTATAATCAACTCTGATATCATTAATATAGGTGACAGAAAAACTTCCAAATAAAGTGTGGCAGGGGTTAACCTCATCTTTATGATAATAATTGATGATGACGAGGGGGATGGAGAAAGCTGGCAATATCACCAAGTAAAGTATGAAGTGTTTAACCAGAGTTTATGACTGAACAGAAGACAAATCGGAGGTATAGAGAGGAAAACTGCCAGATATAGCGTAATGTGCGTAGGATGTTGACCCAGGAGTGGTCAAGAAATACTATGTCGATTCACTTATAGTCTCGTATGCCAGACATAAAACCTGCGCGCGGCGCGAGCGGCTAAGCCGGGAGCCGCGAGTAGCAGCAGGCTACGAGGTGTGGATAGAACAAACATGCTATATATACTGTCCAATAGATGAAAGAGCACATTTATTATGTATTCATGGCTGTTGGCGGAGAGTGTAAAT
Organism: Ptychodera flava; assembly: GCF_041260155.1. Classification (NCBI taxonomy): domain Eukaryota; kingdom Metazoa; phylum Hemichordata; class Enteropneusta; family Ptychoderidae; genus Ptychodera; species Ptychodera flava. The sequence continues at coordinate 34,530,266 of NC_091929.1, read as the reverse complement.
TAGTCTTTTGAACTCAACTGAATGATTGTGTGGTGAAATAACGGTTACTCCTAGTCCAGTAACCATCGTGAAATGGAAAAAAAAATAAGCACAAAACTCAATTCCCTCGAGTAAGGTTTGGAGAAATTCGCGACTGCCAGCTTGAAACTGAAGCAGGAAGCAACTATGACAGATTATCTGGAAGGAAACGACCTTTTCGAGAGTTTGTCGACAGGGTATGGCAAATCTCTCGTTTTAAGATTGCTCCACGCGTTGCCTGCGATTGCATTTCGATCGTCAACATCCTCTGTAGAGTTTACTTTATTCCTGTTTTTGCTCCGTTCCAACGAAACTCAGCCTTTTGGCCCAATTTGACTGATGGTAATCCGTGGCACAATTCGGCCAACCAATAAATCAATTTGCACTTTCAAAAAAGAAAATCGAAATGGAGCTAATTTTCAATTTTCAAATGGTTTTATCATCTTGTTATTAACTTTTAGGTACCTTTCTAAATTTAAAATCTTTGGGCTGAGATTGAAATATAGGAAACAGGTGTATACTGCTGTGAGGATTGCACTTTACGGCCATTCAAATTTCCCCTGACAAACTCTATTTCCCACAATTCGTATTTCCGTTTTTTCAATTTCCAATATACCAAATGTCCGATTTTCCCATTTCATTTGGGGCGTGGCCCAGTATCTTTTCATAATATGGCGGAAATAACTGTATCGATTTGGAATTAAGGTGTAACATTTATCTCAGTGTGACCAAATGTACAAGGGCGGGGCTTGGTTACGATGATTGGCACAAGATACCTTTAAAATTAGCGGGAATGAGGGACTGGTCAGTTTCTTCGGCCTTGCAGGCCGGTGGGATCATTGGGGTCACCTTTTTTTCACTTTGGTAATGGGGGTCACCTATTTTGAAATGCCCAATTGGGGGTCAGTGTGTTTTTAAATTTCGACACGGGCTCATACTTGCCTAGTATGCATCGTGAATCCGTGGCACAATTCGGCCAACCAATAAACCAATTTGCATTTTCAAAAAGAAAATCGAAATGGAGCTAATTTTCAATTTTCAAATGGTTCTTTCATCTTGATTATTAACTTTTAGGCCTATTTCTAAATTTAAAATCTTTGGGCTGAGATTGAAATATAGGAAACTGGTGTATACTGTTACGTGCAGAGAAAACGAACAAAAGGGTGAACTCAGCAGTTAACGTTTAAACAAAATTTATTACGAAAATAAAACTAATTGCTAAGTCAGGGATAGAGTACAAGCTTTAAAAGTGTACAGACTACTTATCTCAGCTGGGACGGCAAAGCTCCAGTCTCAGAGTTGTAACAGTCAGTTGGATGAATGAACAGTCCTTGCAGGCTTGAAGCTGCACAAAGTCCACAGTATAAATCCAGCGTTGGCAGTGAAGGTCTTGAAAAGTCTTGAGAATGACTACTGCTGGAGTTTAGTAAACACACAAGAGACACGATCCCAAAAGTCTGACTGGAAGCTGTGCACGTCCCTTTTATAAAGGCATATAAGAACAATCTAGAACTTTTATTGACATGCTAATTACTGTTCTAAATTATCTCCCTTACACAACTAATCAACTTTCCAGAACATTCCAAACATGACTAATTGAATTCAAGGTTGTGAGGTCATCAAGGGCAGTGACCTTGAGAATGTTCTAGACTAATTGAACTCAGGTCATGATGAGTGTGGGGAAATGACCTACATAACACACCCCCTCTTCAAAAAAAGAAAATTTTTCAAAGAAAAATCTTTCTTTACAAATGTAATCTTGAAAAGGATTTAAGTACTCAAATTTTGTTTTACTCTAAAGTAAAATTTCTTGAAAGTGAACAACAATAAAATTTCTTGAAAGTGAACAACAATAAACTCTAAATACGAGAGAGACAGTCTGCAATTAAATTGTCTCTGCCTTTGATATGTCTAATGTCAAGATTAAACTCCTGTAACATTAAACTCCATCTTAGCAATCTCTGATTTTTGCCTTTAAATTTCTGCAGAAAAACAAGAGGGTTGTGATCAATATAAACCACTATTGGCTGATTTGAAGAAGTAACATAAACTTCAAATGCTGTAAAGCTAATATCAAAGATAAACACTCTTTTTCAATTGTAGAGTAGTTTCTCTGGGATTTGTTAAATTTGCGTGAAAAATAGCAAACAGGATGATCTACACCATGACTATCCTCTTGCAATAAAACAGCACCAGCAGCCGTATCACTAGCATCCACAGCTAATTTGAATGGCAAAGTGAAATCTGGTGCAGACAACACTGGAGCACTTTGCAGTATGGCTTTAAGTGTATCAAATGCCTGTTGGCATTGCTCTGACCAAACAAACTTTACTTTCTTTTTAAGTAAGTTAGTCAAAGGCTCAGTAATTGTGGAGAAATTTGGACAGAATTTTCTGTAGTAACCAGCCATACCGAGAAAGCGCATCAGTTGTCGTTTGCAGTTTGGTATGGGAAAACTTGAAATGGCACTGATTTTGGCATCAACAGGTTTTACCTCACCCTGTCCTACAGTATGTCGAGGTATGTTATTTTTTGTTTAGTGTATCTTCAGGTAAGTTACCCTCGCCCAACCAAACTCAGATTTGGCAAGGTTGACAGTCAACATTGCTTTGCTCAGTCTCTCAAAGAACTTCCGCATGAGCTTGATGTTTTCCTCCCAGGTGTCACTATACAGAACGACGTCGTCAACGTAGGCTGCACACCCGTCTAGCCCGGATATGACGTCGTTGATCATCCGTTGGAACGTTGCCGGAGAGTTCTTCATTCCGAATGGCATCACCTTGTACTGGAACAATCCGTCTGGTGTAACAAAGGCGGATATTTCACGAGCACGATCCGTCAAAGGGACTTGCCAAAATCCCTTCAGTAGGTCAAATTTCGTCACATACTTGGCTTTTCCCACTCGGTCGATGCAGTCATCAATCCTCGGGATTGGGAAAGTGTCTGTCTTTGTTAAAGTGTTGACCTTCCTAAAGTCCGTGCACATACGATAACTGTGATCTGATTTGGGAACAAGTATGCACGGCGAACTCCAGTTACTTTTACTGGGTTCAATAAAGTCATTGTCCAGCAGGTATTTGACTTCTTCCTGGAGATATTTCGCTTTGTTGGATTCAGTCTGTATGGATGTTGTTTTATAGGCTTACTGTCCCCAACATCAACGTCGTGATAGATGACGTTTGTCCTCGTTGGAACATCTTGAAACAGGTGTTTATATTCGTGGAGCAGTTCTTTCACCTGTTGTTGTTGTTCTGGCTGGAGGTGTGCCAACTTTGTAGACTCCAGCTTCTCCAGGATTTCTGAGTTCTGAAGCTTGACCGAGCCCAGCTTTGAGTTTAGAGTATTTTCACTCAAGTCAGTTTCAGTATCACTATCTTCATAATGGTTTGAACTGACTGCACTGACAGGCTGAGTTATAGTAGGATTATCCCTATCCAAATATGGCTTAAGCATATTTATGTGACATAGCTGTTTTTGTTTTCGCCTGTCAGGTGTTATTATGTTGTAATTTAAATCACTCAATTTCTTATCAATTAGGTATGGCCCAAAGTAACGAGCATGGAGTGGTTTGCCAGGAATTGGAAGTAGAACAAGAACTTTTGACCTGGTTCAAACTTCCGTTTTGAGGTGCTTTTATCATATTTGGTTTTCATTGACTGCTGAGATGACTCAAGATTTTCTCTGGCTAATTCACATGCTTTAGAGAGTTTTGTACGAAAATCTGACACATATTGCAAAATATTCAGACAATCATCATCGTCTGATAGGAATTTCTCTTTAACGAGCTTAAGTGGGCCACGGACTGTATGTCCAAATACAAGCTCAAATGGGCTAAAACCAAGAGACTCTTGAATTGACTCTCTAACAGCAAAGAGCAAAAATGAATTCCTTCATCCCACTGCTTCTCTGTGTCAAAACAGTAGGTCCTAATCATGTTTTTTCAAAGTTTGATGAAATCGCTCAAGAGCACCCTGACTTTCTGGATGATAGGCGGATGACCTATACTGTTTAATGCCTAGCTGATCCATTACTTGTTGAAAAATACCAGACATAAAGTTTGAGCCTTGATCGGACTGGACACATTTGGGGAGGCCAAATAAAGTGAAAAATTTGACTAAAGCTCTCACTATAGTCTTTGTCTTTATGTTTCTCAGTGGTATGGCTTCTGGGAACCGAGTTGATGTACACATTATTGTCAGCATGTACTCATTTCCTGATCTTGTTTTTGGTAGGGGCCCAACACAGTCTATTAGAATCCTACTAAATGGTTCTTGAAATGCAGGAATTGGCTGTAAAGGGGCCTTTGGAATGGTCTGATTTGGCTTTCCTACCATTTGACATGTGTGACAAGTTTTACAGAAATGTGCTACATCCTGCCTGAGATTAGGCCAATAAAAGTGACTGAGAATTTTATGATAAGTTTTCCTGACTCCTAAGTGACCAGCCCAGGGCGTTTCATGGGCCAGGCGCAATATTTCAGCACGATAGGGCTTTGGAACCACAATTTGATGTTTTATAGCCAATCGTCATCAACCAAAACGTCTGGAGGTCTCCATTTACGCATGAGAATACCAGATTTTGTATAATAGGAAACAGAGCTATCTGAAGTTTTACCTTCATCATCTAACCTGTCAAACAAAGACAAAATATCTGGGTCTTTGTGTTGTTCTGCAATGAGATTTGATCTAGAAAATGTCTGACTTTGGTCAGCAGAAGTTTTACTGGAAGTTTCAAATCCTCGAGGGATAACGGAATGATCCGTGTCAAACACCTGACTGAGAAAAGTGTCATTTAAGTCAACGTCTGTGACATTATTTTTGAGAGTATTTTGATTCTCAGAAGTTTTCTTTGACATGGCTCGAGTAATGGCACATGAAGGAAATAAATCGGGTATCTCTTGTTCAATTGGCTCTGGATCCTGATCTAAACTAGGATTATCAGTCACAAGTGGATTAGTAATGACCTTGTCCCCAGCAAGGTCGTTTCCAAGAAGAAGGTGAATCCCTTCAAAAGGCAAAAGGCCTAATAGCTAAAGCCACAGGTCCAGAAACAAAGTCCGAAGACAAATAGACATTATGGAGAGGAACAGGAATGTAGTCATTACAATCTACCCCCTTAATAAGAACTTTAGAACCTGAAAATGACTTTTCAGAAAACGGCAGGGTATCTGCCAACAAAAGAGACTGGGAAGCCCGGTATCTCTTAAAATTTTGACAGGGGTAGCGGAAGAGAAATCACTAGAAAGTGATATAAAACCATCATGAATAAATGGTTCGAAATATACCCATAATGCTATCTTGAGAAGAATTGACCTTGACCTCATTAATTGGGGATAAGAGGGGTTTAACCTCAGAAAATGTGTTGCACACATTATTAGACTCTAATTGAGTTGATGAAGAAATAAAGCCGGTTGGCTTAGATCCACTTTGACCACTTTGACCTTCACGTTTTCTTTTCAATTTGAAACACTCTGACATTAAATGGCCGTCTTTCTTACAATAATTACAAGAAGTGTACCAAACTGTTTTTCAGAAGGAGATTGAGACTTGGGATCTGATGATATGGGAGTGTTACTTGAACTCTGTGAACTGTTGTCATTTGGTTTTCTACTGTCCTTTGAAAAATTCTTGGACGAAAAGGAGGAGTTAAATTTACCTGCATTGTTTCTGTATGAAAAGGACTGGGATGGTTTGCTGAGAAATGAAGATTTGTGGGTCAATGAATAATCATCGGCCAAACGCGCAGCAACCTCTAATGTATCTGCCTTTTGTTCATTGATAAACGTCTTGATGTCACTCCGGATGCACCTTTTAAATTCCTCAATCAAAACAAGTTGTCGTAATTTGTCATAATTCTGACTGACCTTTTCAGAAGAACACCAACGATCAAACAGTTGTTCTTTTGTTCGAGCAAATTCAACATAAGTTTGATCTTTCGCCTTCTCACAATCCCTAAATTTCTGACGGTAAGCTTCAGGCACCAACTCATAACCCTTGAGAATTAATTCCTTCACAGAATCATAATCTGAAGCCTGCTCTACTGACAACTGAATGTAAATTTCTCTGGCTTTACCCACCAAAGCACTCTGCAAAAGCATAGACCAGGACTCCTTAGGCCAATTCAGACTCTGAGCAATTTTCTCAAAATGGAGAAAATATTTATCAACATCCTTTTCTTGGAAAGGGGGAACTAACCTGAAATGCTTAGTGATGTCAAATTGTCTGAAGGGAAAATTTCTGAATTTTCCTGACTTTCCAAGCTCTAAACGTCTCATTTCTAACTGCAGTCGGTGTTCTGCTAATTCTCTTTCCTTTTCTTTTTCCTCTCTTTCTTTCTCCCTTTGTCTTTCTTCCATTTGCAATTCTTTTTCTTTCATTTCCAATTCCCTCTCTTTCTGTCTTTCTTCCATTTCTAATCTTTCCTGCCTTTCTTTTTCTTCTGTCTTTCTTCCATTTGCAATTCTTTTTCTTTCATTTGTAATTGCATTTGTATTTTTTCTTTTTCTAATGCCAATTTTTTAAGCTCCAAATCTGCCTGAATTTCTAATTCTAATTTTTTGAGTTCGAAGGAAGACTCAGGCTCATAATCTTTTAAGGCAGACTCTTCAAAATGGCCAGAATTAACTAAATGTTTTGCAATGTGGTACTGTATTTCCCGCTTGCGCATAGATCTTTTGACATCTACTTTAAGGAAATTGGCCAGTGCAATGAGGTTGTCCTTTTTGAGGGAATCAAATGCGTCCTGATCAAGGTCATCCATAAATTCGTCTGGCTTGAATTCCGCCATGATTAAATTTCGCTGAGTTCACAGTATAAAGTAGTTTTGAAAAGGTAGGCAAAATGTTGTCAAACGGCTCAAAATATTCGTCTCCCGGACGAGCCCCCAATTTTGTTACGTGCAGAGAAAACGAACAAAAGGGTGAACTCAGCAGTTAACGTTTAGAGCAAAATTTATTACGAAAATAAAACTAATTGCTAAGTCAGGGATAGAGTACAAGCTTTAAAAGTGTACAGACTACTTATCTCAGCTGGGACGGCAAAGCTCCAGTCTCAGAGTTGTAACAGTCAGTTGGATGAATGAACAGTCCTTGCAGGCTTGAAGCTGCACAAAGTCCACAGTATAAATCCAGCGTTGGCAGCGAAGGTCTTGAAAAGTCTTGAGAATGACTACTGCTGGAGTTTAGTAACACACAAGAGACACGATCCCAAAAGTCTGACTGGAAGCTGAGCCGTCCCTTTTATAAAGGCATATAAGAACAATCTAGAACTTTTATTGACATGCTAATTACTGTTCTAAAATTATCTCCTTACACAACTAATCAACTTTCCAGAACATTCCAAACATGACTAATTGAATTCAAGGTTGTGAGGTCATCAAGGGCAGTGACCTTGAGAATGTTCTAGACTAATTGAACTCAGGTCATGATGAGTGTGGGGGAAATGACCTACATAACAATACTGCTATGAGGATTGCACTTTACGGCCATTCAAATTTCCATCTGACAAACTCTATTTCCCACAATTCGTATTTCCGTTTTTTTCAATTTCCAATATACCAAATGTCCGATTTTCCCATTTCATTTAGGGCGTGGCAGCTGATAGTATCTATCTTTGGCCTAGGAATGCCTTAAACTGTGACAGTTAATTGGGCATTTCAAATAGGTGACCCCATCACCAAAGTGAAAAAAGGGTGACCCCCATGAATCCACCGGCCTCCAAGGCCGAAGAAACTGACCAGTCCCTCATTCCCGCTAATTTTTTAAAGTATCTTGTGCCAATCATCGTAACCAAGCCCGCCCTAGTACATTTGGTCACACTGAGATAAATGTTACACCTTAGGCTAAAAAAAGAGAGAAATGTTTCTTGTCAGCGCGCGCGTCACTTGAACAACAGCTCGTCACCCTTTTTTTTCTGGCCGTGGCTGACACCAAACCAAAATGGCTGAAGAGAAAGAGAAAATTCTTTGGGGGGGGGGGCATGATCAGTGACTGCATGAACAGTATATATGTGACTATATTGATAAAACTATAAAACTGACCCTCCTCCCTCCCTTGAGGGCAAAAAATAAAAATTAAAAAAAATAAATGCGCGTCGCCGCACCATTTTTTAAAGAAAGACGTGACCAGAAACATTTCATTTTTTTGGCCTTAATTCCAATTCGATACAGTTATTTCCGCCATAATATGAAAAGATACTGGGCCACGCCCCAAATGAAATGGGAAAATCGGACATTTGGTATATTGGAAATTGAAAAAACGGAAATACGAATTGTGGGAAATAGAGTTTGTCAGAGGGAAATTTGAATGGCCGTAAAGTGCCATCCTCACAGCAGTATACACCTGTTTCCTATATTTCAATCTCAGCCCAAAGATTTTAAATTTAGAAATAGGCCTAAAAGTTAATAATCAAGATGACAAAACCATTTGAAAATTGAAAATTAGCTCCATTTCGATTTTCTTTTTTGAAAATGCAAATTGGTTTATTGGTGGCTGAATTGTGCCACGGATTAATGGTGAGCCGGTTGTAAATGACCTCACTCTAAATGCTCGCTGTAGATTTTTACTAAAACGTTTTTTTTTCGGCGTGGATATATAAAACTTGGTGGGTACATACAGTGAAAATGCGTTGTAGTCGTCAGTGTGCGTTGGTCCAAACTTTAACTTATAAGCTCAGAAAAGACAGCCCACTTTGGACGTGGTCATATTTTTAGCAGGTTGTTCTAGCACGATATACATATATATGCATGTCTATTATTTTGGGTATGGCACGCATAATTAATGTAAATTTGCATAATTAGTGATTTTCCAAAAAGAGCTGTGTTTCTTCAGAGACTGCGCCCAATTTGATGAATCTTTGTACACACGCTGGCTATACAGAGCTCTGATTGCACACAAAGCAATTTTTCAGTATTCTGTCAATTCATTGCTTATTTGTATAATTAATAAAATTTCATAATTCTGGTAATATATCAAAAAATAATCACTCAATTTAGATGAAACTTAGTACAGATGTTAATATACCAGAGTTCGAAACGTTCGCAACGACATTTACCACGGCCATGTCAGTTAATTGCTAATTTGCATATTTGATGAATTTCTGTAATGAGGGGCATATGTCTAGAAATACTGCGGCAAATTTTATGAAACATTCTACAGATATTATCAGTAATCTCTAAGTACTCTAATACTGTGCGAAGACCTTAGGCATTGTCATGTAAATTCATTTCAATTTACTTATTTAATGACCTTTCATGATAAATGTGATATGGCTAGAAATACTGCCGGAAATTAGATGGACCTTGGTACAGATGTTGATCTTAATATGTTGAAGCACGCAAAGACATTTCGCAGTATCATGGTAATTAATTGCTGGCTTGCATATATGTCAAGCAATGATTAATCAAATTTGTTTAAACTTGGTATAGATGTTGTTCAGCTTCTGTTGCTTTAACTGTGTTTAAAGACATTTACCAGTATCATGTTGATTAAGTCCTAATTAGTATATTAAGGGAGCGACACAACCAACACAGCGTATTTTGTTCAAAATCATTTTTTGCAACTATTCATTCAATTTTAATTAATTTGTTAACCGAAGATTAAAATATTTATTGGGTTCACCTTGTAGCTTGTCAAACAGTCGTTAGTTGCGTGATAAAGAAGTGTAGATTTTCTCCCAATTTCATGATTTCCATAGGATTACCTCCACTCTTGCTTGGTCAATTTTTCTGAAATTTTCCATTATTTTCTTAAAGTGCTTTTTAATAAAACGACTTTTTTGTTTGGTAATAAAGTTATTCAATTTTGAAAAAGAGGCGTTTAAATTTTGCTAATCATATTTTAATGCCTTTTTGAGTACCAGTGTTTCGACTCATGCCATTTAAGAATGGATATAGATACTGCAAAATAAAAGTCTTTTTTATTCATGTAGTCTTGATCCAAGTTAAATATTATATTTCAGACTAATGTTTCGACCTCGGCCGTAACAGTTCCTCGAGCTCGAGCAAGATCGCGTTTCAAGTACGAAATGAATTGCAGAACGTAGACGATAACTGGCAATAATTTTCCTAATGAATTAAAGCGACTGATATAGATAGCTCGGTGCATTCTGGTTCATTGGAGACAGCGTTTGGCGATGATCAAGCGCGCGTGAAAGTCTCACTTGCCTGGACAATGGGAACAGCACACTCAAAACAGTGACGGCGCCCTCACTTCAGTTGCACTTCTGCTCCCGCTTTCACCACTGCAACTGGCGACTTTGCATAACAAAGGCGCCTGGATATTAGCAATGCCATTCTTTTGTAATATGTCAGGCGAGGTCAATGATGTCATATCAACGTCGTCATTGACCTAGATTTACGGGACCAAGTTTGGCGATAGATTTCGAATCCGCGGTAACACGAGTTTTTGACACGCAAAACCTAATGAACGTTAAAACGAAGACGGTAGAAAGTGTTCGGAACTTACACGGAGACCCCGGTAAGGAGACATTGTGGTATCACGCGTACGATCACTACAGGCTAAGAGAAACGTATCATTTTCCATCTTTTGACACCGATGATGAAGCTAAAAATGACTCCGTTAAAAGGACGACACTGTAGTCGTATGTCCGTTGAATATAATTCAATGTGATCCAATAAGCATTTTAAAATCATGCGGTATAAGAGCATGTAAACTTGACATCAGAGGAAGTGGACCACTCCAGGTAGTGATAGCAGCAACTTTGATATGCCAAGGAAATATATATATATATATATATATATATATATATATATATATATATATATATATATATATATATATATATATATATATATATATCTTAGATAGATAATTGTCTTTTCAGAATGTACAATAAGTAAAGTTAAAATGTTATTTTTTATAACGCGGATTCTCCTTTTTGGCATTATTCAAAGTTTTGGTCACCGCTCTAGTTTTTTATTATAAATATATTTTAGGTCCTTAATTTTTTCATTAACATAACAAATGACGAGTATATAAGCCTATTTTTCACATTACTTTTGAAAACCATTTGTGGAGTTTATCTTATATCTAGCAAATTGAAATCTGGCCTGTTTCGACAGGGCTATGTGCCAAGTTTAATGAAAATTACAACGGGAGAACAGCCTTTTTTATCAATTTGATGTTATCCTATGGCAGCAGACGTAATCATTGCTCTTTTCTATGCATATAATATTATTACAATATTTTCATCTGATTGTCTTGCAACTTGAGACCACATCCTAAAGGGGTGGATGAGGTCTATACAAAAGATGAGACATATGAATATTTACAATCTGTTATATTTTCCGGCAAAACGATGTATCTAGTTGAAATCGGTATATCTGTATTTCGGCGATAAGCTAATTTCATATCTGATTTTCACACTTTCATTTTCGGTCAATCCCTGCATATACGTAATGTATTGATATCTAGCATGATGACTGACATATGCGACAATCTTGATCGCCATGTGCTTCCTTTGTGCAAGCAGTATTGATCGCCATGTGCTGCCTTTTGTAAACTAAACTCCGTCAATGTAACGTTTCGAAATTTAAAGCATGACATTATGCTGTACATTTTGCAGTACATTCAATTGTTGAAATATTAAACCTAATAATTTATATTTGAAGTAATCTGAAAAATGTGATTTTTCTGTCACATTTTGCATTGAGAAATGTTCGATTCTAACTTTAAGTTTTTCATATTTCGCTATTGGTCAAATGCTCGATATTGTAATAAGAGTATCCCTTGATAATAATGATAACTGCGGAACTAAATGCTCCCTAAAACGTGACTACAGGCACTTTTATTTGAAGGAGATAAAGATAAATGATGTTGTCATCATTATCGGAAACCCTCCGTTGATACTCAACAAATTGTACACATGTCAGCTACATCATATTCCGATGACGACAGCCATACGCCTACAGAAATGTATCGCCACTGAAAATTGTTCCTTCCTGTTGTGCAAGTCGTAGCATCTCTGCGACCATGTCATTTGCTTTGATCGACACGATGTCGTTCCCTCGGGACTGCGCTACTCTTACGAGCAAGGGCGATCGCGAAATGGTCAAAGTAGACTTAGAGTTAGAGGTAAGGGGAAAAAGGGCGTCCGACGCATGGCATCCATGATACAACTTTGGCTCTAGTTACATAAGGTTGTATAAATCCTCAACACTTTGGCATATTTTTCGACATTTTTGTGTATTGTTACATGATCTTGCCACAATGTCACCAAATCACTTAGCAATAAAATCGGCCCTCAACACCCCTCGGCCAAATTCCCACCAAACCGAATGCGATAATCCGGCATCTTGAATAGATAAATCTTAGTTATTAAACTTAAAACAGAAATACCGAAACATCATCACTTAAGTTAAGGGAACTGTAGTCGGAACTGTGCATGCGCGAGTTTCTTGTTTACAAACAATTCATTTTGTGTATGATATCTAGGTGCATCTCATCATCATAGCTGCAACATTTGAACTATACGATGTAAATTATGACAGACATGTTTTAATTTTCATGAATCACAATCGTGCCTTCTATACAGTGTTTGCAATGGTTGTATGGGTCCCATACGACCTTTAAGAGCAGCTCCGATGTCTGTATCCCTTTAAATATCATGTCCGGATCAAATGATATAGATACATATTCATCAAGTTAAAACGAGATAAAATGAAATAACCCTTAGGCCATATTGTGTACAGAGAAAAACAAGAATGGCTTACCACGAGTTTGTGAAAGCGTATCATTCAGACGCACTTAAAAGAAGGGAAAATGACATTTTAGCAATAAACCTATAAGTCCATATGTCTATTCAAATATATTGTTTGGCTCTAAAATGTCACGGATTATTTACCAGTAATTTGAATGAGTGTCAGAGGCAATAAAATGTGAGAGTATCCTGTGATAGAAACTTTCATTTTTGCTATTTAGTAAAGTTATGATAGAAATTTAAATAAGATAAATGAGATATAAATAACCGCCATTCTAAATGTATTTACATAAAGACACAGTTTGTTTTCCTCATCGGTGAAGTTCTAGTTTTGAAAGTTTATATGAGAGTATTTTTTGATTTAAACTAAGGTGTTATGAGCCGTAAAGTTTATTCCTATTCTGGCCGTTACCTGGCAGTGTTCAAGATGTAATCGTGTTTTATGATTGTACTTGCTCACTTCCCAAAGTGTGTTATTATGAAATAAGTTGAAAACTGAAAGTGCCGTATAGTGTTTTCTACTTCGCTGCCAGCCTTCACTCGCGTTATTGTATCATACACATTCACCCACGAAAAGTATGGTGCATGTAAAAAATTTCATGATGAATCTAACTTCGGTAAGTCCAAATACAGCCGGGGTCGCACACCGTGACAGACACTGGGTGTGCAAAGTCATCGGTCGCGATATTTCCGCTTGTTTTTCATTCTGCTGACTTACGTGATGTCGATACTTTAATGATTTATCGACTAGGTTCCAATATTATTCCTGATGAATGTTGGACTTATTCTCCGTTGTTCAAGTCTCCTCAGTTTCTCATTTGACCGACAATTATTCTCTTCATTTTGTGGGTCATCAAATCTCGGCCCACACCAACACCAGGGAAGGCATGTGAAGGTATGCCAAGCGAATCTTGAGATTCATTAGCGAATTGTCTTTATTGGTTCATGTGTCGGAAGCATTTTGGCGATAAAGCCGAGGCGTTGATATCACTTTTTTCGACACATTTCATTTGAGTTAACAACCCCTTTCCCTTCATCGACCCAACACCATAGCATAAGAGCATATTTTGCCAAAGTTTTGGTATGTGCTAAGAAGAAGACGAAATGAAAATCGGAACCCTTCTTTTCAAGCATTTCTCCCTAGTTTTCAAAGCCCTCATTCCTCACTCTTACCCTTTAAATAATTAATCACCCCTTTGAGACCGTAACATTCAGTGACCTAATTTCCATAAGATCACAAACAACTTTGACGCCATAATTCCTTGCCATGCCATCGGAACAATGTTGCCAAGTAATCTTTGTGGTTTGAGAATCGGTAAAGTAGCGATCTATGTACATGTACATAGATACCTGAAGCACTGCTGCGTTCTCAATTATTTTTTGTTGTTGTTGTTGTTGTTGTTTTTTTTCAAAATAATGCTTGCAAGCGACAGAATTGACCCAAATATGGTACTGGTTCAAATATGTGTGGCCTGCCATAGTGACTGTCATCTTGACCATTTTGTAGGCATTGCTAAGTTATAGAGTGTTCACATTCTTGGCTAGACTCTTTATGGGAGCCCTTAGGATGAAATATGGGAAAGACAGGTCTCCTTAATTTTTTTTCATAATCGGTGTTTTGCTTGTTTTGTTTATGTATCTTTTTTATTATAAATTTATCTATTTATTCGTTTATTTATTTTTTTATTTTTTATTCATTCATTCATTTATCAACATATTTTCTATTATTTCATGTTTTATGTCTAGTATTTAAAGTATGGTAAACTGCGGCCTAAGAGTTTACTTCTGCCTTCTTTAAATCCCTAATGCAGCTTAGTCTCTAGGGTCTATACTCTCTCAAGTTTTTATGGTGATACGGGAAAGTACCGCTAATTTCTGTAGAAGAATAAGTGGATTCCAATAGCGCCAGCAAAATTATGTTTAATCTGTGAATCTCTCATATCCTTAATGTGAGGTGGAGCCGCTCGTTGCCAACACAGTTTTTTTTTTCAGAAGAATATTTATCATCTAAGATGACAAGTGAACCCCCTCATACCATATGTTTTCAAAAGCATATAATCTTAACTTTAGTATGGTGGCAATAGTTTACTCGAAAGATGAAGGGGTGTGTATTTGGGGTGAAAAACCTGAATTTTGGTATTCATGATTAAACATTAATTTAAGTAAAAAACGACGCTATTTTCTGAAAGATAATATTTCACTTGAAACAAAAGTATACGTTGAGAAAAACGACTTTTTTAATTTTGCATTATCTATCCTCATTCTAAAATGGCAAGAGTTAAAGACTGACACTCAAAAAAGTGCTTAAAAAAATGATTTGCATAATTAAAATGCCTCTTATTCGATATGTAAGGATTTTATTGCCAAACAAAGAAGTCCTTTTGTTAAACAGCATTGAAAACGCATAATATGAACATTTTAGAAAATTTGACCCAGCCAGTGCTGAGTTAAATTCTTTAAAAATCTTGAAATTTTGAGAAAAGAGAAGCCAGGATATCGGTCGATTTGCATTAATTTGCATAAATTAACACTTATTTACCATGCAACTTACGACTGCTTGACAGGCTAAAACATAAACCCTAACAACATTTTAATCGCGGGTTAACAAATTAATTAAAATTGAATGAAAATTTGCAAAAAATGCTATTTTGAGCGAAGTACGCTGTTTTGGGTGCAGCGCCCCCTTTAGTTTCATTGATTTCATAAAGTGTGTTATTAAAGTCTAGTTGCTCTGGACTTGCTCCAAGTCTGCGGGCATATACATAACGCAACAGAGTACATCTACTAAATGGACTTTAGCAGACTGTTCCATTGGTGTCAGACAGTTGCGTCGATCGTGGTGTGAACGCAATTACTCACAAACTTTTAAACTTGCCGGGTTTCGGTTGCTATATAATTAATTCAAAATATCGCCCTGCTTAAAAATGTGCATGAAGGGCAGACAAAGTTTCCCTGGGGCTTGTGGAGGGACCGTGTAGTAACCATTGAGTTACATGCCATTATTGTTTATTAAACTGATTACGGTAGTTTCATTTAAGAATGTTCAATGCGGCAACTTTATGACGACTATTTTTGTTTCAAATCTGGTGAATTGCAAACTTGATTGTGTAGGACTGAAAACCATGTGTGCGCGGAAAATGGCAACATGGTGGAGGCCTATTCGCCAATGCACTGAGTAGGAATCTACAGGCTATTATAACGGACTATTGATGGCGCCACACGCTGACGGACGAAGCGTACGTACTCATTAAACTAAATCATCGGATGGCACTCTTCAAATCCACCATAACAGTTTTAAAAGTTTGTTGACCGCTGTATTTTGTGTTACCCTTCCCCCTGCCCCGCCTCCAAATAATTTTAAAAAAGAACCACGCCAATAGCAGTGATTATACACTACACTCAGTCTTCAAAAACACGTAAGATGTTGTGAAGTCAGTTAAGTTTCGGCAGCATCACAGTTCAGTTCACCTGGAACCCCTGAGCAAATAATTTCTGACACCACGGTCCATGATGACATTCATCCACACTTTGTCCAGGACAGACTTTGCTAGTTTGAACTGAGGAGCGTTGTCAGAAATTATTTGCTCAGGGTTCCACGGCGAGCAATAAATCTCCGTAAACACAGGAGAAATTGTTCTGCTGACATGTCCTTTATCAGTTCAAGATGAATTGCTCGCACAGCTAAACAAGTGTACAAGCAGATCCAAACCTTTTTTGTACCCGAAGTTTCTTTGATGAACAAAGGTCCAAAGTAGTCAAGTCCAGTATATGTAAATGGCGGTGATTGAGTCACTCTCTTCCTTGGTAATGGTGCCATAGCCGGCATCTTATATGGACCGCCTTCAGCTCGTCGACAAACTCTACAGTCATGGAGGATTCTTCTTACTTGTGAGCGACAGTCATAACAGAACCATTTCGAAGACAAATGTCCAATGTAGTCACTGGAGATTTGATCACTTTTGAGTTTTGAGTTCCAAATGTGACAATAGACATCTCTTCGACAATTCCAGTTTTCAGTCTTAGTTTTCTTGCAAGACCGTCTGTGATGTATGATCTGTGACTTCCGGAATCAAACAGGATACGAACAGACTGTTTCAATGAAGAGTCTGGATTTTTGATCATAGTAGTGGCAGTTTGCATGAGAACGATTTCTCCGGAAGCCATTAGAGCCTTTTCTGTATTGGGTTCAGCATCATTAGGAAGTCCTTGAGTGAGGAGAGTGTTCTCTTTCCTTGTAGATGGGAACTTTTTAGGACAAAGACTGCTATGGTGATTCTTTCTTTGACGACAGAAAAAACATGGCTTATTGACAACACAGTCTTTCAATCGATGTCCTTTCTTTAGGCAGATATAACACTGACCTTTGACCTTCTCTTTTCTTGCTTCAACAGTTGAATACTTCGTGCATTCATCACTCCAGTGGTGTTGTTCACAGAAATGACAACGTTTCTTAGGATTTAGCTTTTCACTGGCTTGATGAGTTGGTCCCCTCTCACCAATAACCAAGGCTTGAGCAGATGATACCGATGATTCTGCGTACAACTTGGATGCTGATGGTGACTTCTTAGGGGTTGCTTTGTCCTTTGTGGAAGGAAAGTTGTGTGACGTCTGTCTATCAGTTGCTTCGGAAGCCGTGACATACCGTTCAAGGAGTTCTCTGAGTTTACATACTGTCCATTTCTCTCTAGACCCTTTTTGCAGCTCGAGCTGGAACAGTACCTCTTTGGGAAGTTTAGACGTGATGATTGAAACAAAAATGTCCTGATTAACATCCTGTCCAATGGCCTCTAAACTTCTTAAGTGTTTTTCAATACCATCGTATAGTGTTCGTAGACTGCCTGCTTGATTTGCAGATACTGGCAGGCTGATCAATTTCGAGTAGTGTGCATTAATTACAGTTTGATTATCTCCAAACCTCTCACAAAGTAATCTCACGGCCACATCATAGTTCTCATTTGAAGGGGTCATACCTGATATAGCGTTCAGTGCATCACCATGAAGTTTACTCCTCAGGTAGTTGAACTTCTCTATTCGTGACAGATGAGAGTTCTGATGTATAGTACACTCAAAAGAGTCCCAGAATTCTTTCCATGCAAGCACATCACCACTAAACGATACCAAATCAAGTTTAGGCAGTTTCACGGAGACTGGAGATGGAACAGCAGATTCAGATTGCAATTCTCCAGATGGATACGAGTGCCGCTCAAGTTGTTGTTCTTGGGCTTCCAGTAGTTTCTGAGTTTGAAACTGAGTCTGCATTTGAATTTCGACCAGTCTTTCCATCTGTTTGGCTAGACTAGATTGTACAGTCATTTGCTTTACTTGAATACTGTTCTCTAATGCCGTTAATTCACCGACACAGTCTCCCACAGAAGCCATAAGGTCAGTTATTTTGACCTCTTCATCGTCAAGTTTTTCTTTTTCTTCTAAGTTTTTAGTTTCTTCAACCAATAAGGATAATCTATCAGTGGCATCTTCAAACTTCTCAACATAGTCTTTCAGTTTAGTTTTTGTTGCATTAATTTTCCATACTTGAATATCCTCATCTTCATCTTTTGAACTTTTCAATATGGCGTCTGCTTTTAATAGTTCTCGTTCTAGTAGATTTTTATACCTAGTTCTCAGTCCTTTTAAGTTGGGGAGTGACATCTTTGAAGTTTCTAAAGTCAGTGAAGTTTAGTTGAAAGTTGATGGAACTCACCACTTGATGAAAGTTCTTGCAGTTTCTTCTGCGTTGAAAAACTCTAGTTTCTTCACTGTTGCTTCTACAGTTGTTCACCCAGTCTTCACGGGTAGAGTCTTCAGTATATCCTCTTAAGTTGCAGCCCAAAGTTGTGGTAGTGTTCTTCTTAAGTCTTCTCCTCTTCCTGATCAGTCCCCTTCAGTTCCGTTCAGTCCAGTCCAGTCCAGTCCAGTCCAGTCCAGTCCAGTCCAGTCCAGTCCAGTCCACCACTTTTGTAGTTTCTGTGATGTCCACCAGTTTCTTCACACTAGTTCAGTCCACCAGTTCCATTCGCACCAGTTCAGTCCACCAGTTCCGTTCCCGGGTTTCGGCACCAGATGTTGTGAAGTCAGTTAAGTTTCGGCAGCATCACAGGTCAGCAGTTGAGGGCAGCGTAGTGAATCACGTGACAAAAGTTGATAATGCAGCAACAACTTTAATTCACTTAGAAAGAACTCCTAAACATTATAGTCAGTACACTGTCTTGTTTGGCACAGACAAAAATCTATGTGCAGTTGACATCTTTGAGAATCGGCAGAGACAAATATTTCTACTTCCAGGAGTTCCAATCTCATATCCACTTGTATAGTTTGTTTTCTTGTATTGTGACAAAACCATCTTTACATCATTTACAATCCAAATAGAGAAAAAATAGCAAAGAAATTAGAAAAGATTTGGACTGATGCAAATGATCTAAATGAGCATGCAAATTCTGTGCATGTCATTAGAAAAGAGTCAAAGTTCAGGCGCATAGAAGTTACACAGAGTTCATGAATATTTACAAAATTAGCTACTCTGAGACAACTTTAATGAGTTTTCACAATACTATCTACACTGGAAATGTCCACACAAGATTCTATCGTGGAGATTCCGCGACATAAGACACCCCAGAAATTCATACTTCGAAGCATATTGTAGAAGCAATTGAACGAGACGTCTGGGGATTACTAAAACTAGCGTTGCGTCAAGTCGGTGGCTATATAATTCATAAAATTCTCGACGGGATTTTAACTTGGCACCTAGCGAAAACATCACAGTCAAAACCGCTCTGCTAAATACCGAAAAAACAGTAAATTTAAGGAATGGATCGAACTTCAGCAGACATTCGCGTTAGCGGTAGGCTGTTGCATACATCGTTGACTGAACGCAATGGCTCACACACTTGTGAAACCTATGGCCAGCTGGTATCTGTGCCAAATGGAGAAAAGCCAAGCGACTTGGACCAGTCTAAGTTGTTCCTGATTTTGAAAAATAATTAAGTTGAACGTTTCGTCTCGGAACAGAAGAGTACGCATACTCACAAACCATTCTTGTGAAAACGTTTTCAGGGCATGTAAATACTTCAAGCTGGATTGCAAATCTAGATTACTTTAGTTACACTCCACAAATACGGGTCAAGGAGTCAGTCTATCTGTCTCTCTGTCTCTCCGCCTGTCTCTCTGACTCTCTCTGTCTCTCCATTTCAATGAATTTCAAAGATATCGTTGTATACCATATTTTTCACAGTTGCTCTGTGCATTGGCTCCAAGTCCAAAAAGCTTGCTTTTTCCTTATTACTCGTGAAACAAGTATTGTAAGGGCTCGAGCTTGGTCAGATAAGCTGTTGTTTATGACTATTTGCAGATAACATATTAACATAAACTATTTCAAAATTTGTTTTGATTTTTTGCACGTTGGGTGTTATATGAATCGATAGTTTTCCAGGTTCATTACAAATACAATATGTGTATCCAAGGGTTCCTTTTGGAATTTTCGTAACAGGGATTGTTTTCAACACATCATCCAGGGCGAGAGGTAGTTTGGCGTTTCCACTCGGTCCGCCATTTTGATTTGCGCCAACAACGTTGGAAATCGCAGCGGAAACCAGTTACAACGTCTGTTCTGCCAGATTCTCGGGATTCGACCCCATATTTCTGTCACCGCTTTCAGACAACTTTGCAGCGGGTGCGCACTCAAGGCTATCTGTTTAAAAGCTTCTCTGTTAACCCTCAGTGAGTTATAACTCGATTTTGAATTTGTCTCAGCTCCGTTCAATGCACTTATATTTCACAGAGCACTCACTGGGGGTAACTGTACAATGTTATAGAGACTACGATGGAATTATGAAAGCTGGCAACAAGAGAATAGAGCGGCAATGCTGAAAAATACTGAGCCTTACGCTTAGCAAATTTACAACTAAACGTATTTTTAGTAAGTTAAGGTAGAACGCGCCTTGGGTGCATATTTTAGGACTCTGAAACTTTTCCAGGCCTTTTCTGATTTTCGATTTGTGGGGGCTCGTTTTAAAGTGCTTGGTGTAAAAAACTTTTCACCGTCTTAGTTTTTATCAACGAAATTTATGTACATAAGGGCGTTCGAAAAAGGTACTTTAATTTACTGAAAAACAGCAAATTTCACCACTTCGTCTATTACATTAATGTACTCTTCAAATATTCACTTGTAACATGCTGTTCTCAATCAGGTAAAACGCTACTATGAAGAGAACAATAACACAGATTTTCAATTTTCAATTTTAAAACACGATAATTTCACATTTTCAATCAAACATTCATCGACAGTCTTTTTATTAAAGGTATCGGCTGTATCTACAATGTGATATTAATTTTGCACCGCTTTCTAATACCTTAATCGTTTTAAATCGCCGACTTGCATATATCCTAAAACCCTTATCACTTGCTTCCTTAGCGAGGTCTCTAAACTCCAAGGCGCAAACTACCTTAGTGTAGTATGAGCTCGAATGAAGCTACTAAAGGGACATTAGCTGTAACTTTTGACTAATTTTTCACTCTGTTTCAATGTATCAACTACAATATTTAACTATAACCCGATCATCATGACCAATGCCCGTTGTCCTGTTTGCCAACACAGCCTGTATATGTAAAATTATCATTGTTATTGTTGATAAATATATTCTAGTCTGGACCTGAATACAAAATATAAACAATAACAATGCAGATTTTACGACATATAGGGTATATTTATGAGCAAAATAGTATGATTTTTCTCCATGGTTCAGGGATTCAAACCAGAAACTGCAGATGATACACAGAAACAAACAAAATAAAAAAGAGCAAAGTTACAGCTAATGGATCTTTAAACAAATCAAAAATAAAATCAAGAGTTAATTCCAAAATTATTTTACTGGAGAAAAAAAATACCCAAATACCGATGTTTGTAATTCAAAACGGTCGCCATTCCTGTGACCTTTGATTTGATTTTCACAAAGCTAACGATGAAAACTGACTCACTCCAAGAGCTTGAAAATGAGCACTCACAAGCGGTAAGAACAGTAAAAATTTGAGAGACAGAATATCTGTCCCCGGAGCGAATTCTCCTGTAAGTACATGTAGGCCCTGCACCATAATGAGTCTGACAGACCTTCACGCTTTTCGGCAAAATATAAGTTTTTATTCAACACATTACAATACGATTAAGTGACCATAATATTAACTGACTATTAAGATTAAGGTGACTATAAAATAAATTTACTTTGTTTGACCATAAGTTTTGACGAAAGCTCGGTTGCGTTAAATCACGAACTTTTGCAAACCGACTAACACAGCTTTCTCAGAAATCAGATTGTGTATTACTATAAGTTGCAATTATGTTTTCTACCGTCTGATTACGTTACTGAGAGGGTTTTACCGTTTTCCTATCATAGTTTGGCCCTCAGCTAATCGACTGTTATCATTGGTAAGTGTGGACAATGTCACGGGGATTTGGATGAACTGGTTAAATCATCGCGTTACTCTTCCAGATACTTTGATCGCCCTGATAAAAAAAAACAACAACAACAAGCAAACAAATCTGAAGATACGTAGGATGCTGGCTACAAACATTTCGGCTTAAGCTAATCGTCAGAGTGGTTTGTGTGACAAGAAAAATATCACATGTCACACGCTAAAATGTCCACTGATTTGCTAATGTAGCTATTCATTTTGCAGTTATAGCGGACATTGCAAGAGCCATAATTGTACCGCCAATCAGCAGATGTAAGATAGGTGTGAACAGCATTCCAGAGTTCCCTGTATTACACAGATCTGTGTTGCAGCATTCTTGACAACCCTTCGTCGTGACACCTGAAATATTTCAAAAACCGCAGAAAATAAAAGCATTATAGTGGTCATAAGGCATATTGTACTGCAGGTTAAGATACAAAGAGCGACAAATAAACAATTCTAATGCTAAATGACATTGTATAGGAGTTACCTTAAAACTATGAAAGTGCCGAAAAAACTATACGATCGCCTAAGTATTACCAATATATAATGTTCGTGCTTGTATTAAAACTATACACAGATCAGTATTACTTGTAATAATGAGTGATCATTCAACC
Organism: Ptychodera flava; assembly: GCF_041260155.1. Classification (NCBI taxonomy): domain Eukaryota; kingdom Metazoa; phylum Hemichordata; class Enteropneusta; family Ptychoderidae; genus Ptychodera; species Ptychodera flava. The sequence goes on along the minus strand of NC_091929.1, from coordinate 34,507,474 downwards.
TTATGTGATTGTATTTATGTTTTCATTTAATTATTAGACCTCTGTTAAGAGATCAGGCGCATTACAAATGTTTCTTTATTATTATTATTATTATTATTATTATTATTATTATTATTATTAATTCATTACCCCCAACTGAAGCCTCGACACATCCATCGTCGCACAGTGAGGCAGCGACACAACTCCTGGTGAATACTGTCACTGTATCATCAACTTCAGTACGACTGACCTAGGAAATAACGAAGGAAATAAGATTCAGGAACGCAGTTCAGATGCACATTAGACAAATACACATCAAATCCATTGCACAAGTAGTCAAATGGATCTAATAATTTATAGATACAGAGGTGGAAGGCAAAACATAGAGCAGGTGCGTCATTCAACTTACATGGCAACGGTAGGAGTCGGATAAAAGACATTCCCTGTTCGTGTCTTCAAAATCAGTTCGACAACCAGCGCCAAGTCCAGTACACACATAACACTCCAAAGCAACACTCAGGTTGCTGGCGAAACCTGTAACAAACAAAAAAACAAATTAATCTTTTGTGCAACATCCTGATGCATAATTTTAGATGGGAGAGCATCTATGGTGCATTATCAAGGCAATAAATAAGTACGCACATGTGCAGTTCAACGCATACGCGTCCCCTCTCTCGTTCGAACAGCGGCTTTGTTAAACACTGACATCAGCCGACCATGGCGAGCACTGTGACTGTTTGCAGTCACTCAAAGTTTGATAGACTCTAGCTCTGAAGATCTCAAAAATTCCATGAATTCAATTTTGGCAGATTGTCTCCTGCTGCGATGGCATATAAACCCATGTATTAAGGCAATAATATTTTTATTACATGCCTCTTCACAGTTAACGCTATATGACTTTGATTGATTAATTTGTGTACAAATGAGATGGATTTCAAAGTTTTAACTGAAGATAACTGCTGGATCATGATAACCAAGTAAATAGATATTGTCTTTGAGTTTTACCTATGTGTAAAATTGCAAATCATTTTGTGCAATGGTCTTTTAATTGGAGTCCTAATATATGAAAGTAGGTCAAAGATCATTCAAGGTGATCCAAAAAATTGTAAGAAAAAATCGTCCCATACTAACTCCTATGAAGCAGGAACCAAACCTGTAGCCCCTGTAGTTCCTGAGATGCATTGATTTTGCATTATTAATGAGTAATGGAAAAATATCAATTTAATCACTTAAAATGTTCTTGTCAAAAGATCCAAGGCCATTGAACCTGAAAGTTGGCTTATGGCATTCCAGTACTATGTTTTACAACAGTTATTCACAGCGTTTTGATTGGTCAAGTTTTATGCAAATTACGCAGAATGCAAAATTTGAATCCAAGGTGGCAGCCAGGTCACATGACTAACCGTATTGAAAGAGTCATTTGCACTAGTCATCAGTGGGCTTAATTAGCCCTGATAGTTTGGAAAGGCTGTGCGCAACGGTTTTTGAGATATTTGGCGAAAAAGTGACGGAAGAAGAAGAATACAGAACCCTTACAAATACATTAGGGGCCCAAGTCCCGGTTGGGCCCCTAATGAAGACATAGCACCTATATTGTCTGCAATCTCTCTTTAATTGGTACAGATATTGGTCATAGTTAGTTGTACAACTTACCCAAGATTAATATCACTAAAATCCTTCCAGACATAATGATATTGCTAGTCGATGTCTTGATTATTATATGATCTAAAACAGAACAAAAAAGTGTGTTCGATTATTCCAATTGAAAGTAGCATATATATATATATATATATATATATATATATATATATATATATATATATATATATATATATATATATATATATATATATATATATATATATATATTATATATATATATATATATCTGAAAACGACTTTGTCATGTACTTCAGAATTTTGTAAAGACATGTGCTCTCTAGACTAGTATCTGAGAATAAATAAAAATGTATAAACCAGCAACGTTTTATTCTCAGGGTTACACCAAATGCCACTTCCTGTCTTCCTTGACATGTTCACCCCTCATTCCCTGTAAACAGATCTAGCATCACCAATTACAACGGTGGGTGCTGAACAAACTGTAGTACTGAGAGGGTTAAGTGGCATACATGTATGGAAAGAACAAACATAAGCTTAAGCTGAAAGAAAAAATATGATGTGAAGGTAGTGTATTGTAACTATACATAATTTTGTTGCCACACAGGACATGGCTACGAGTGTTTTACAGGAACCAATCCATAGACAGCATTAGTCCTTTTCCATTTGCCATAGAAAAAAAAAAGATTCTGGGTACTATTATTCTCATACACCCTGACTCCCTTATAAAAATGCCTTGACTTTGAGTTGTTGTCTTGGCAACCAAACACACTGGCGCTGTTGTTTACCGTTTGTACTTTCGACGCTTCAACGCTCGGTTGCGATAGAATAACATAAGATTATAAATGTGTAAACAGTTTGCTTTTTCTCATCAGTTAGCTAGAACTGTATTGACTTGGTTTGTTTTGAGGGTCAACACAACTACCGTCAAATTGATTGCGTATCCACATGCAAAGAGAAATTTCTTGCCATTTGGCGACATTATGGAATGGGCTACCTTGATATTTGAAGCGGCTATTTAGAGATATTTTAATAACACAGAACAAATACGTAACAATAAAAGCAAAATTCACCTTTAATTAAAGGAAGAAAGTTGCTCTTTTTAGCTGTCATGAAGTTTGTTTGATATGAGAAGTAGTATTTGTGTTGTTTGACGTCTTGAAAACACGCTGAATACTGAACAACCGCCCAAAGCCTTAACTCTGCTTGCAGCTAGACAAGAATTGGGTTCCGTTCATAAGTGTTACAATGCATCGATGCATTTGAACACACGATGTACTTTTGTTCAATGGTAATCCGAACTATAAATAACAAATAGATGCGCCAAACGCATTAAAATAACGATTTATTTTTGTCTACTATCATTTCTACAACAAATATTTCTCCTACTGTCTGAGAAAATAATTTTGCAATCCCTTATAAAATACGTTATTAAAATAATTAAAAGTTCTATACAATAATACCCAACATTTTCAAAGAGTTGAAGAGTAAGTACTGTGCTTGGCTGGGCCTAGTGTAAATATTCATATTATACCACTGCACAGGCGGGGCTGTAGGCTTGCTGTACACCACCGTATCATGAATTCCCATTTATCGACTTTCTAGCTTGTTTCAACGAATCACACCAAGTCTTTCCAGTTTTGCGAAACAAAATAGGGAAAAGTCAACTTTCGCTATAGACAATTCAAACATAAAATTATTTCTCTCCTTTTATTTTGAAGCTGGTTAAGCATTACTGGAAAAGCAAATCTGATAAATGTGATAGAGGTGTCGCTTGAAATTACGTCTGACCAATCTAATAGTCAAGGTAGTTCTGGTTTTAGGTAATTAATTGCATAGACTCGACAGTAAAGCCCCTTATTTGATGAAGCCACTCTGTCGGATGACGAAACTCAGGAGATTAAATAAATTAATCGATAACCTCTCCCTTGCCATCGCTTTGGGCCCATACATGGTGGTCGGATGGGAACCAAGCTTACTGCGGCAGTTAAAGTACTGAGATTTTCATTGGTTAAGATATGTATAATGATAATGCGTACAGGGCTGACTACAGCCAATTAGGTACGGCGTTTATTTTTTCAGAAGAAAAAGGAAGCTGTAACAGAGCGAAGCAAGTACATAAAAAAAATAAACAGCGATACATCTTCAATTCGACAAAATATGCACGATGGCAATAGGGAAGAAAATGCGATGGTTTCAATCGGGCTCGAACCCAAAAAGCACGGCACCCAATCACCTAGCGGAAAAAGCAAAAGACGTGTTCTAATTCGCTCTATTCCCTCGGGTTTGAAGACATGCAATAGTTTGTGCTGAGTCCGTATTATTCGTACAGTACGTGTACCCTTGCCAAGGGACATTTTAATCGGTGTCTCAGTGGTACTGCGGAGAAGTATATGCCGTTAGATATGCCGAATCTTGAGAAGTTCTGGTCTCTGAAAGACGTGTGTTGTTCACGAGAAATGTGATAATTCAATTTCTATGTAGTAGAAGCCATTGATACCCGCACAAGCAATGTCATACTTAAAATTGAATTAAATTTAGTAAATCTTCCTCTGTGACAAACTTTATCCATCATATTAGCGTCGACACAGTCAAATATAAACAACACAAAAAATAACAAAAATATTTGCAAAAAGATATTTGTCTTGCAGAAACTAATTGAGGTCTTGATCATAATAAAATGCGTAAACATGATCTTCAAAACCTCCGATTTACACTTTGAAATTGAGCAAGTTTGTCAACCACCTATTGGCTGTAAAACTGTGAAAAAAAATTCATTGTGATAAAAATTTTGTTCTTCTTCTTTGTGGCATGGGATTGATTTGCATCTAACGGGGAAAAACAAGAAAAAAGAACCGTTAAACTCACCTGTCAGTGTCCTTGTGCTCTCGACGTCTGAGTTATGTTGTGAAGCGTGGTACTCGTACTGGCTTTATATAGACACATTCCGTCTCCAGGTTGAGAGGTTACGGACGCCCACACGTATAGATAAAGAATAGAGGACTGTCATATTGAAGAAGATATATGAGTTCAAATCAAAAACATTTTTGTCAGTTATCTGAAACAGTATTTGACGTTTTTGATGACATACTTTACGAGCTAGTATTCTTTTTTACATCAAGTGTACATGTCGACAGTAAAAGAAGGGTAAAAAAATATCCGTTAAAACATATGAACTTGCATACTTTTGTCCCTGTAGGTCATTTGAAACGATTTCAGCTTTTTTTGTTTCATTAGTAGTGATGTTATCAGCATTATTTTCAATCTATCTATCATCATGCATTTCTGGGATCGTACCATTATGACCTCTGACAAACAGGCAGTTTGATTCAATCGATAAACTAATTAGGTTCCTTTTTTAGAAAGTCAACAAAGAAATATTCTGTTTCGATATACAGCCATGCTATCAAAATATTATAATTCAAAGTTTACTGTGATGCTTGTACGTACAAAAGACAAGAAAAAATTGAATGATTGTATTCGACATGAAAACACGAATTGGCACTTCTATTGATATTGATTCTTTTTTACTATGTATGCATGTTTTGATGTAGCACTGCTTGCAAGCGTTGAGCACTCAATCCATATCATATACATCCGTCAGCCCACAAGATGAAGTGCAAAACCAAAAATCACCGAGCCATCAAAAATATAATGGAAAATGTCGAATTCTTTGTTGCGCGTGGCAATAATTTGGCTACATTTAATTTCTAACTCTTACTGGGAATAAAAAATTAAAATAAATGGGGCTAATTATCAACTCCGGCAAATGTGAACCAAATCGGTTTTGGCTTGAGTGGAAATCGAGCCGGGTTGTTTTTAGGACAATATGGACCTCAATGCAAGTTTTTGCCTGGTTAGCTTTTAAAGCCCGGTTGACTTTTACCCAAGTTGCTCGAAGTGATTGTTGTCTTTTATAAAGTGATATACATAATGTCATGAGCCGAATTCAGAAGTAATGCCATGTATTGATTTACCTTGCCTCACCTGTGTTTGACCTTCCGTCACTCCTCGTATTAGCATAAACAAACCGCAAACTATGTCAAGCCTGCGGATGTATTCTGAAGCATTCCGCTGTTTTTGTCGAAAAGTGTTTGAACATGTTGTAAGCAACTTTTGTTACAGGTTTGAACAGAGATGCACATGAACGGTGATAAATGAATGTTCAACCTTACATCTGTTTAGTAGTAATTACATTCCCAAGTCGACAGGCATCTTTAATCTCACTGAAAATTGTCACACGTTGCATCAAAGTTTACACTCAATAAACCAGCGTAAGCTTATATTAGTGGCTGTGTCAAAGTTCTGCCTTGATGAACCGATCGCCGAGGAGTGGCATATTGTAACAAATACACAACGGCACAACTTAGGTTAATTTTCTTTTTAACGTTGTGTTATCTCTGTAGGTGATTAGAATTGAAGTATTTTTGACCTGTTTTCCTGAACTTTTATCGTTACGTCAACTTTAACTTTGTTTGGATTTGGAAATTAGACGGAATTTGCGCGTGCTTCTCAGTATAGTCTGAAAAAATGCAAACGACACCATCCTGTTATCATAAATAAATAAAATGATAATTCATAATACTAAAAAATGTTGAATCGAAGACATGTGTCTCCGGATAATTTCGGTAAGAGAAAATTTGCGTCTGATACCCAACAAAGTTTGTTTTTATGTGAATAAATCTTACGAAATCAATGGTCAAGAAAGAGCGGTTGGATCATAAACTATGTATTATTAACATGACAGTTCAAATGAAAGAAGACTAGACGACACTGCTATTAAAACAGATAAGGAAGGAGTATATTAATATCATTCCATAGAAATCAAGGTAACATATGCCGACAGTTTAAATGAAATATGTCACATAATGACGCAACGTACGCTTAATTCAGGAAAGATAAGATTTCCATGCTGTAAATGTTGTCTAATTAGTTTAAATCAACTAAAGTACAGACAGAATGGACCGAAATGTGACTCATTACTTGAATGTATTGTGTCGACTTATTTGACCTCGTGCATCTGATGCAATGATGTCCTATATCTCACAAAATCTACACAACCCTTGAACCTATCTACGCTGTGCAATTTGTATGAATCTTGACATGATTACATCACCAAGAAGCCGAAAACGACTTCAAGCCGACAGGTGAGTGGACTCGGACTAACCCCACGAATCGATGTACAATGTACACATAAAATATTTAATTTTTAAACAGAAGGAGTAACCAAGCATTGATAAGACATGCCAATTTCACGCACCCAATTTACGGTTTACACTGGTCATCCGCTGTTAGGTCAAACTGTCTCCATTGATATGCATGCCATCGCAGTTTTGGGTTTACATATGTTAATAGGATTGTGACATTTCCAACTCGACATCTACAGTAAGTAAGTAATATCTCATTACGCTCTTACCTGGAACACCCATCCCATATCAAAATTACAATAAGATGATGATACACGTGCATCCATGAGAAAAACTACCAGAAGAGTTTGTATATATAGTGGAGGTAAAACCAATGAGCATCTCAACGGTAGGTATAATTGCATATGGGTTTTCTCGGAATGGCAAGACAGCTGGTCGGTCCCGCCCAACGAAGGTATTATCGGGTGTGAAATAATTGCAAAATGGCATAAAACTGACCCTTGTACCTCACAAATATCTATGTATTGGGCAGGACAAACTCTACCGGTCTGTAAGAATGCTGAATTCTTCCGTGCAAACAAATAACGTAAAAACAAAAACAACATTTGTTAAATAAAAAAGCATGATGTACAATATTGGTGGTAATATTTAGTGCAGATTAGGTGAGCATTAGACAGATAAGGACTATCTTCCTCCAAAGACTATACAGAGATGAGGGTTGGCCAAAGTCAGTCGATCACGTGACTGTGGGTGAGCTAGAGGCAAGCGTGAGATGATGCTATGTACGAGGTCATATTTATCCACGAGATATTTAAACACAGACAAGGTTCTCCTTGTCTGTGATTTACGCAATAAAGCACGCCTAGCGACAGTATACCACGAGATTTTGACCAGTTCGCGACATATGCATGAGCGAATATATGAAGTGGACTGCTCAAAATCGAGTGGTATACTGTCGCTGGTGTGCTTTATTGCTGTTATATAATAACAATATATTCAAAGAAGAATTTTTTGAGCTTGCTCAGAGTTCGCACGTGTGCCAATCGTGGTGTATCGCGAATATACCACGGTTCTTTTCACGTCTCGATCAATCTAATCACTACATTTGGGCCGTGAATGTACTGGAATGATAAAATAATTATTATTTCATATCATGCTACCATGCGCCATTCTGATTGGACGAGAGCTTATTCCACCGATGCTAAAATGCTGTTTTAGCACTGATAGCAGCGTTAAAACAGGCCCCTAAACCAGCACTTTTGAAAAATTGCCCTGTAGGTTCATTTAAACGTACCTGTGTGAAATTAATCCGCTGTCCGCTTTATTTCGAAGACCAAAGTTCGAATTTCGATACAAAGATAAAGTATTTGTCTGTAACTCACCTCTTGGTGAAAATAAGTTTAGGTCGATAATGAAAGAAATCTCCGAAGCAGCACATTTGGGTAACTGAGTACACAAATCATTGCATTAGGGCAACAACGCATCGTACACTTTGCTTGATTCAGCGGGAGTGGAGAGGCAACACTAAACGTACTTTTACAATACCGTTATTTAAAATGAAGCAAGTATTCGTTCATACACAAATAAGTTGACACTTCCTCAGAGTAATGGTATGTCAGACATTCGTTTCAAAAGTTTGGGCTATAATAATCTAGGCCGGGTGTTCTAACGATGTATACAAGAAATTCAAAGACTCCTGTCCTGGTCCCTACGACTGTGACGAAAGTTGACATCAGATACAACGAGCAGTGTCATATCGTCCAACTATCGCTGAATCCGGCAGCACACTCTGCACAACTGTTCATCACAGTTGCTGTCATCCCACTTCTGGATTAAAAGTGCCAAGATTATTGTTCTCGTGTACATTTACGAAAAAAGTTACTTTTCTTTATCTGGCTAGTTGATCTGTTGTCTGTGCCTATACGTCTGTAGCAGAGAGTGTTCAACAAGTTTAGTGTTTACATCTAAACGTCTGGCAAGTTTCGACTCGAGAGGGCGCAATCGATCTCTCTATTCAGGAGACGTTTGTTTCTCTACCATGGTCTACATTACACAGCATTGCAAACTGACCCAAGGTTGTTGTCTGTGATTAGGCTCACTGGACTCAATGTAAAATTATTTTATTTATACAAACTGCATTTTAGTTCTTTTAGGCGTGCACAATCAACACAAATTTGCATACGAATAGTGAATGTGAGCAGCCTACGTAAATCCAATCAGGTGGATACTGACATTTGTTGCCCTTAATTTGATACAACTTTGTGAAGACTCTGACAAAATTGGGCAGCTGTTTTAGTTTTAAGACGCTAGATCTCGTAAAAATTAGTGTAGCACTGATAAAATACTATATTCAACACTAAATTACTTTTTTCTCGGATTGTTTCTGCACAAGATGAAGAAGCACACTGTCATATTTTAGGAAAAGTCAGAAATTGTTTTTTGTTTTCTTAATCATACTTGAACAATGAAAATAACACGCAAACACCTAATGAAACTAGGTAGTGTTACCTTTATTTAATATGAAGAGTAAATACAAAATGTTAATTCACAATTATAACTATGAAATTGAATATTTCACTGTATGAAAAACAGGCAGCGATCATACTTGCTCTCCTGACTATACCTCCTAGTCTTTTCGATTGCCACTTTTTGTATCGAACACTTTTACATCTGTTGTCTACAATGTCAATTCCTATCTAATATTCTCGCATGAGTAAATATAATCATACTTTAAAATTTATTCCTATCCATAATCCATCAAATGTATTTCCCAAGTTCATATTTTCCCCCTGCATCATCACGGTAAGTACAACTTTCTACAACTTCGGTAATGGAAATAATATGCATTCAATTAAAACTGATAATTATTTACGCTGAGTGCGATTAATTCTCGTGCAACAGTACACCAAATGATGAAACTCATGATGTCATCTTTATTAAATTTCAATGAAAATAGTAACTGGAAACATTTATCTGCGTGATAATGGTGATTACAGCTTCTGCAAATGACAAGGAAAGCTAATTTTTTCTGCAGTCCTACACTTATATTCAGCTTCTCAGCAAGACGCTATAGATGAAATTGCTAGAGCCATACCACCGACTAGCAGCTGTACAACGAGTGTGAACGGGGTCCCCGTATTCCCCGCATTACACAAATCCGTGCCGCAGCAATAAGTGCACACTCTGTACCTGGTTTCATCTAAAGATAAACAACACACAACAGAACAGAACATAAAATCACTGTTACCACACCGGGTTATATAGTACAGGTTATAGTTAGAGAAGTGTTATTGACAATTTTAGAAGATGAGAATTGTAATAAATTTGGGCAATATACGTAAAATCACTGTAAAAATATGGGATTCTTATGGACTTCACAGTATGAAAACTATGTGATGATCGCCAATGTTTTAAATATTCTGATGCGTTTTGATGCTCACATATGCCATGACACCAAAAACAACTGCAGCTGTATAAAAGGTGCATTATTATGTTTTTACCTTGTATATCTACACACTGCATAAAAACGCTATAATACTTACTGTATTAGCATGGATTATTGCCTGTATTTTAGCTGAATAGTGCATATACAGGTAAATACAGTTAATAATCCATCGCTTGTATTCAGCAAGCCTGTATTCATGTGGATTCATGTGAATTCAAGTGTATTATTCTATAATACAGGCAACTCATTAATGTGAATTTATCTGTATTATTGCGCTTTCATGCAGTGACAAAGATCAATTAAAGCTTTTTCTTAATTGTCAACCCATTTTCAATTTCTTGGGCGATCAACTAGCAAGATAGAAAACATTTTATGAACCTAGTGGTTGAGTTAAATTGACCAACAATCCACTTTTTGATCGCATTCCGATAGCTTTTATCAAATATTGCCAATTTCAATTTTTTTTTAGATTTTCTAATTCGACTAATTCGAATTTCAAAAGAAAGGCTAAGAGCGTTTGTTTTGCATTATGTTTTGTTCGAGTTGTTCGCCACTTGATCTTTTTTCCTATTCAGTAACGGCACTTTTTCTTGTTAGTGAAATCCTCCCGTTCGTGTGGATACACTCGGTTTTGTAACTTTGTTGATGTTAGAAATATATCTTATGATTCTCGATACTACAATCGCCACATATATGAGTATAGGTCTTTTACATTCTATGTTTATTATTGGTTGGTATTCGCAATAGATGAGCCTTTTCTGTTACCTGTAATCTCTCTCGTCTGACATCCGTTGATACATAAGATGGCATCGAAGCAAGATCTTGTGAAACCTGTCAGAGTCCCATCTACTTCGGTTCGAATTACCTAGGGAACGACGAAGAGTATAATTAAGGTAGAACGCGCCTCGGAGACAGATATTCAGACTCTCAAACTTTTACAATTCTTTTATGATATACCACTTTTGGGGGTTCATTTTAAAGCTCTTGGTGTAAGAAAACTTTTCATCGGCGTAAGTTTTCGAAATTCGAAAATTGTATTATTCTCCATAGAGTTAATGCAGGGATGGCGGCCATTTTGAATTTCAAATGTTGGAAAATTTGTGGTAATTTGAAATTCTAGTACCAAAATTTGCACGGTGACCCTCGATTTTTATTCTTGATTTGAATGGTTGAAAGATTCCTTGTGGAAAATTTGAGCCAAGGTTTAAGTCTTTCACTTTCGGGGCACATACTACCTTAAGGAAAGCTATGTCGTCAGTTACCAGACATTTCGAGGTTATCACTTAATATCTGACACTGTATTAACATGAGTATCTTTTCTGCTCGTATCGCTATATTGTTTGATTACTTACTTATACGCAAGCTAGTTTTATAAATGATATAAAAATTGTAAATTTTAGGGCTCTTCTTTTATCAGAGTTCCAGCATAGATACGATAATATTTGTGTAAACTGCCTTTATATATAAACTGCACAGTGTTTTCATAGAAGATGACACAGTACGCGACAATTCCATCACATCTCATCACAGAACGCCACCACAAAAGATAACTGAACTTAAAGTCGCACGGGAAGAATTATTTGTTTTCCAATATGGTATTAAACCGTTATCCATTCCAACGTCTCGTCAGCATAAAATCATTCCAATTTTGACCACACCGGGTCCTCATGTGGAGCTGACGAGCGGAGAGTGGCGGCCATTAGTTTATTCAAAATGGAAGTCGCCATCATGTCAATAAGTGTTGTGGTGCAAAGTTAAGGTCTAACTACTCGCCAACTACGAGTAAGACCATGTAACCCTACATGGTGCAACATACTATTGTTGTATTTACCAAGCAAATTATGTGGCAATGTCACATCGTATGTTGAGAGCAGTACACATTTGCTTGTGTTTTCTTTTTTAAAATGTAGTTCAAGAACACTCCAAACTTTCAATGCACCGATCTACCATAAAATATCCTGGCTGCAGCCAGATGGAGCTATATCAGGATGGGTAAACGATAAACAACGTCCACATATCCGCAGTTACAAAAATGGTCATACACAACTTCATATGCAGATATATAGAGATAGGAGACACAAACAATATTGATATTGAACTTACCGCACAACGTTGAGAGGTGAGAGTTGAATTTGTCGGACATGTGACTTCGGTACCCTCATAGTTCGTTTCACAGAGATCTCCACTACATGCATAGCACTTCAACGCAACACACAAGCTACTCTGGAAGCCTATTAGACAAAAAACATGCCATTTAGACCAGTATATAAGACGCGACATTATTGTTCACAGTTTCAAATTGAATTGCAAATACACACAGACTGGCCATGAGGGTAACATCATACGTTTGTTGCCAATGGGCCTGAGAGTTTGCCCAAGACAGTTTGTTTCACGAGGCCGTAAGCTGGGGATTACTGACAGTTTTAGGCGACTCTCGGGCCCGAGGGAAAACAAGCATATTCTATCGCCCGAATATAGTCAGTCAATTTGTACTTTGCAACACTCCTCATCAGTTCCCTCGCCAAAAAATTGATTTACTCCACATTACAGCTTTCATAGTCATCTCATGAATGCTTCGCGCCCCCACACGATTATAAGTGTATTGCTTTTATCAAGATTTGCTGTTGATGAAGTTGATGAGATACTTTAAAGGTATACTGTCACTTGTTCGAATTTTGCCATTACCATTGCAAGAGAAAATCTAACCAATCTTTAATTTTAAGCGGGTGGCCGCTTTTTAAAAACAGCGCCCTAACATTTGTATTTTGAATACAAAGGAACGCCCCTTTGACCATATATGGGTATATATAGATTACAGATTACTAGACCTTCAACTCTTAAAAAATAATACAAATTTAACGCATATATATCTACATTGGAATGCTAAATTCATTATCGTTACAAGGATACGCGGAGACTACAAACATTTTCAAACATATACCATTTCAGAGGATCAGCCCTGTCGCGAACGATATTCTCTACAGTGTGCTGTAATCACCTGCGATGTGTTAAACCTGTGAATGTACACGGATTTAGTTCACCGTAATTGGAGATATTGCTTACAAATGCCTTACCGAAAATCAATAGGACTAACACAACACGAGATATTGCCATCTTCCTGGACGATGTAATAAAAATGGTGTTGTAATCTAAAAAATGACAAAAGAGTTATGCGTGCATTATTAACCAAAGAAAATGATCCCGCCTGTATTTTATAATTACATTGGTTCAGTATTTAAGAATATTATGATGATCCACTAGCCGCTTTACGTTTTTGTCTTCCTCGGGTGAATTTGCGAGATAGTGCAAGGAGCCGCTGTACTGCCGCATTAGAAGACGCATGATGTCCAACCATCGTATATATTTAGAACATTCACTAAGAATGAAATAAGCCGGACCACTGGCATGGTTGGCATGCCTGTCTATGTATAGAATTGGGCGACAACTGAATGTAGAAGTGGCATAGCCAATTAGATAAGACGTCGAAATTGCCATATGCAAAATACTGACGCCAAGTAATTGCGGCACAAACTACTAAAGATAGATTAAAATAGATTTTCCCAAACTCTTTTACAATTTATGACTACTTATTTTTGTGTCTGGTGAAGCAGAGTTTGGGCCAGAAATTGGGGTTAGCTGACCAAATTTCTTGAACGGAGTGAGTGAGCGAAGATGATTTCTGGTGTGTAGTTGCAAATCTGTTGTTCATTGGTGTAACTTTGTCCACGCATTTTTTCCTTTACCGGGCCGCCCAACAGATTAATGGCCCCGACTGTATTGTGGAAATAGATGAATCTAAGTTTTTGAAAGTCATAATACAGTCAGAGTATAAACGGACATTTCCCCCTAAGTTTCCAAGCTTCCATTTCAAACTCCAACCCCAAAATTAATTTCTCGCCCCTCTATGAACGTAACCTTTGACCTCATTTCCATAAGTACCTCAAACCTTTGACGTCATCAGTTATTGGCTATACCAGTCCTACATCGTTGCCCAGAGTTGGTCTGTCATCCGACAGTTTCAATGAGCCAAGGAAAAACGCAAGCTTGTTTTGACAAAGTCGGTATATCACACTCTCACCATTCAATGCCTTAAGAAAACAACTGAGTTACTTAGTTAGCACCTGCTGCGTCGGAAAATCGTAAAACCACTAAAAAATGTTTTAAATTTTTAATATAATTTGATAGGGATTGTACAACGTGCTGATATAATTCATGAGGAATTCGAACACACCTCCATTTATCAGGGGTAATCAATAGGATTTGAACAACCATAAACGTTGTCCGTAATCTAATTACAGAAAGAAAATAAACATTATAGGACTATCAGTCAGTGATCCAACCTGGCCAGTTCCTCCGTACGGGAAGCAAGTTGCAGTCGTGATGATATTTTTTAGCTCAAGGATTTCCTTCTTCAAACTAGTATATGCTAATAAATGGAGCTGAAACGCTTAACATTAGGCCTTAATTGTACAAGCCTGTACATTACACAACTCGAATTAGAGTCAAACTCCCGATTGCGGTTTTGCGGTTTATTCAAAATTTTGTATGATTGCAGAGCGAGAAATGTTTTGCCACCAAATGAGCGCGCCTTTTTGTTCCCATAACAACTGAACGCGGTGATAATATGCATTTCTTGATCCTCGGTAGCAACGGAATGTCATAAAATTGTCGACATGTTAGTAGTACGACACCTAACTGTGGCCGACAAGGCACTGTCTGCCTAGCGTTATATAAACTACATTTTTACGACTGGCATAAATCTCTTTAAATAGGTCAGTTCATACAAAAAGAGGAACCTTTTGGCTAAAATTTTGGCAAGAGTGAGCTACTTCACCGATCCTTATCAAGTGCGAACTTACGCACATGCTTTTCCCCCTAGTGATAAGAGTTTAGCTGGGTCACGGTCCAACCTGACACGACTTGGTATTCGATGCCTATCAGTGAACCAGTTCGACAATTTAATTGTGTAGAATCATGCTATTAGAAATTTCGCAGACTACCCCAAAATAAACAGTATCATCTCCTCTTAACAGAAAACTGCAATAATTTACTTTAGATTAAGCAGCTCTAAGCTCTTATCTGGTCCTATTTTGTAAAGCACAATTTCAATTCTGATACATCAGAATGGTATGAATTCTCAAGGCGTCCGGAGTATGATATTCAATAAATGGGAAATAGCTTGGCGATGGGAAATAGCTTGGCAGTTTGGCAGGAACTTCTAAGTGTTAAATGAACCATTCAAACAGAAGGTTTAAACTCTGTTGATGTAAACACTAGGCGGAAAGAGCTTATCAAACAATATCCCCTTTGTCATCAATACAACGTGACACGGTAATAATCTCGAGTTCTGATCCTCCAAACATTAGGGGCTATTGTCCTCACTTGTATTCAATCCTTTCCTTCGACATCATTAAAACCTACGCTTGGTGCCACTATTTTCTATCCTTTACTTCCCCTTTTGAAGTAAATTCCTTTCACAGTTTTCCCAAAACTGTAATACAAACGGCAACTCAGGAAGAAAATACGAAAAACGTCAGAGTGAAAGTAAATCAAAATTCATTATATGCGACCAAATACGAAATAATCCAAAGTTACGAGCTGATCATTCACTTTGAAAGAGTATTTTAAGAAGAGAAAAGAACTTTTGAGTCCGATTTATATGCAAAACTGAGGACAAACCATACACCCTATTTACTGGGGAAAAATTTCTGAGTAATTGATAACTGTAAAAAATATTACAAGCTTCTGTACAGAAAAGAAGCGATTTGTCCAAGAACGTTTTCGCTTCAACGGATACTCGATTACAGGAAACATTCAATTACACTACCACGAGTCACGTTTTCTCAATTTCGTTTTCGATCGGACTCAGCCCGAGTGTTCGATGTGAAACCCTCGATCACGAGAAAATTCGTTGTCAAGAATCGAACCAAGTTAAAGTTAAGATGAAACGAATTAAACTTCTTGAAATTCTACTTCGATCATTTTCTTCGTCCGAGTCTCTTTCTTTTTGAAGGACGTGGTGGCTCAAACGACAGACATTCAACGTCTACTCACCTGCGGCCTGGCTGATGTTCTCGGCTTCGGAGGTGATGCTGATGTGGAAACGTGGGCAATAATGGCTGTTTATATAGGGTGTGGCCCAACTCCTGGTTCGGAGGGTAAGGCAATAAACTCGTAAAATTTTACGATAGTACGGGATTATCAAAATGACGTACGATAGCAAATTGGGTTGAATTGTTGTGTTTATGAACTTCTAGTCTTGACACCGAAGGTTAAGTCACCGATGACACAAAGACCTCGTTGTGCCGGTATTGATTTCTAATATCAACTTTTATGGGCACCCATACTTGCTTAGATTGAATTACAACTCTTGCCTTGCAACTCAGAGTTTAATGCCAAGAGATTTCGGCTCAAACTATACAACGTGGGATTATCAAACTGAGGTAGCTGACTGACTTTTAAATGTCAGCGTCCTGCCATTAGTCATCGAGGAAATATTCTTTGAAATTATTTATTTTTAATTTGTTGAGTCTGACAAAAACAATATTGGTACAAGTGATCTCTCATTAAGACCGAGAAATTCCTATTTTTCATGTCTACATTAGTAGAGTTGATAGGACGTTAGCATTTGATAATTACAAGCTGAAATGCTCTCATTACTGTCGGTCAGAGCAACGTTATCTCGGTGGAAGAAGAAATACGAGCGTCCCTTGTATTAAAAATTGTACCACTTCAGTCTTAACTTCGTTCAAGTGGAAACTAAACCTATGTTGTAGTCGGCCTGTTCAGCAGAGTAAGGCTAGGGAGTGGCTATCGAAGAGGCTCACTAAACCCGCTTTTTTCGATACTTTCTAAATGTCTCATAATTTACCATTCTAGCTTTATTTCTGTTTTAATGTAATTATATTGCATTTCCCTTGAAACTTTATTTCCATTTCATAATAAAATTGCCTTTATTTGAATGGCGATTTTGAGGTTTCCTTTCTGTTTTAATCGTCTTTTCCAATAGTAAATTAATTTTTGTATTTTAATTTGAATTCATTTTCGTCTTTATTTTGATGTAATATATTTTTTGAAGCTCGGACTATTGGAAAGTATTCACTGAACAATTTGTAATTCATAGTTATGCTATGCCATTCTAGACTTCGCAGATTTCCAAATTGATTTTTTGGAGGAAGCCAAGAGCTGAATTATAGAAATAGCGGACGACGCGCTGACAATTAACGTTTATTTATGGGCAAGGGCGAGAGGAAAGCCAAAAATTAATGGACGAGGCTTGCCGAGCCCGTTAATTTTGACTTTTTACAAGCGAACTTCAACTAGCCCCAGAACTGAGTAATACGTCACGCGCAGTGTAAAAATTTGGCAAATCCGGAGGTTTTCAGAAAAAAGTATCTCAACTTGGCCCACAAGTTTTCCATTTCATTTTGTGATTGATTATGATTTACGTTTCAGCTGTAAAGTTATGATACTTTGAGTTGTTAATCTTATTAGTCATATTCACGGGCATGTAAAAAAGAAACCAACATTACTGTGTATTTGTGGTCAGTCACGTGGTTCAGCTCGACCAATCAAAATGCAACTGGCAGGGCATGGTAATATAATATAGAATAATATGTCGACGATGTGTTCAACCGCACGAAAGCAGGTTGCAGCCATCATAGTGAAATAGTCTGTATTATCAAAGCAAACGACATAAACCTCAAGAAGAGGAAAGGCGACCAATGCACACATAATGAAGCCGTTCAGTTATTATGGCCGGGTGGGCTGGCAAAATTTTCCTGGGCATCAGTCAAAATAAGTGAACTCCCTACCCATTGCACTAAAAATCCTGGTCATGTTTCGAGTATGGAGAATCATAAATGACAAGTGATTTCCGTCGACATATCGGTGAGCGAGCATTCACTATGGCGTGAATAACAGTCGAGGTAGCAAGATATCTCTTCGTACCTCCATGCCGTCTTCAATGAATCTCATGTACTCTGTCGGCAGATTGACTGGTGAATTGGAATGTCTGATCATCTCTAATTCTCCGTAAACATAACCGTTGTATAATAGTTCCATGCTCCTTGCGTCGACTGCCCCGAGGAAAGCCCAAGACCAAGAATTGCTGTCTTTTTACCCAAATTGACCTTCATCCATCATTGTGCATGGGTTTATTGCACCAAGATTTCAGTATTAAATTTTTGTCTTTATTCTCTTAACTCTGTAGACCGCGAAAGTTGGTTGCACAGCTGACTGCAGCGGCCTCAGTGAACGAGCGTTGTATGGTCGACGCCTAGCGATAGCGCCTGTCCTTTCTTCTACGAGCAGCCCTGATCAGTGGTGATCTCACCTGATAGCAATACCACGATCATTGTTGTGGCTAGCTTACTAGCACAAAATAAACTGGAAAGTTCAAATGCACTTGTATAGCACAAGCGCTAGCATTATGCGTGTATTAGCGTTAGTCTTGCCAGGGTCTATCGAGCTGCAAAAATTGCAGCTCACCGGCCGTGCGCAGTCTTTTTTTCTGACGTATTGGCTGTCCAGCCGGCACACGGGCAGAGCGCTACAATTATTGCAGCTAGCCAGGGTCCTTCTTAGCCCTACCAGGGTACTTTTAGCTCCAATGCCATGCTACGATAATGTGTGTTCCCAATGCGGTGCTTTAGGCCAACCGCTTCCCGTCCACTACCGTATAACGCTGGGCTATAGGGTGCATTTAAAACCAAACTGTCAAATTTTATGTCGGCAACGTCACGTCATATGTGGAAAGCAGCACACACTTGCTTTGTTCGCTTTGTTTCAAATTAGTTCACGAACACTCAAAGGACAAAGCAGTCAGTCCCCTCGGGTGAGGGAGGGTTGGGGTTCTTTGTGCAAAGGTTTATTTCATTTTGTTATTTTTGATTGTGATATTTCAAATAAAGATTTCAACACTTAACCGTCTGACTGCTTTCTGCATTAATTTTTGACTGATATTGCTGATAAAGATGTCGACTCCAAACCGTCTGACTATTTTCTGTATTACCTACAAGTCCTTATCTCCTATCTAACCTGTATACACACAACTGTAACTAGACCGCAAACATTGCCAACTTGACGGTTGTCCGTATCAGTGGATTAATTGACTGAGTCAACACCACAGCCGTCCCACACTTTACTGATGTTGTAATCTGAAAAAAATGACAAAGAGTTATAGCATACGGACCCCATGTAACACTCTCTCTCTCTCTCTCTCTCTCTCTCTCTCTCTCTCTCTCTCTCTCTCTCTCTCTCTCTCTCTCTCGTGTGTGATATGTTGCAATATCCTACCGAGGCCGCGTGCTCTCGACAGTTCACACAAAAATATGACAGTGCCCACTCAAGTAACCCGGTGGTGATTTAGTTTCAGAATGACGGGGATTGGATTTTCGAAGTGGATCACTCTTGGAATCGCTGCCATCCGCTGTATGCAGTTAATGCAATACTGCAGAGAACAAGACGATTTCCATGGACTGTGTAGTTTTTTTTTGTCATTCCCTGTCAGGGACAAGATGATTCTTTGAGGCACACACTTTGAACGCCAGCAAGCAACTCATAAATTTCGAAAAAGTCACTGATTCCGATATGTCACGGCTCGTGTAAGTAAGAGTCGATAGCGTGTGTGGTGTTCGGATCCCGTCAAAAAGCACGTAATTGCCATATTTACGCCACTGCGTATGTGTGTAGTGGCATATCTATTTGAGCAAGGTACGAAAAATTAAGAGCTTGGTCGTGACGACCTTCGCCGTGACTAGCATGAGAGCTTTCCCTGCACAACTCCACATCGTGCAACTATATTGACCCGTAACGATGCTGTGAACCCCATATAAATATTAAAAATTCAATTCCTAGGGTAACAATTCCGTTGATTAGCTGTTACTTACATCACCCGGATTAAACCTCTGTAATGGAACAGTATGCATGTTACTTTTTTGGTGATCAGATTATTTTCTTAGAAAAAAAATAAAAGTAAAATTTTCACTGTTTTTTCCTCCTTTTCTGTCCACTTTTCATGCAATCTGTTATGTGCTCACAATAAATATTGCCGCGCGGTACCTGGACATACGATTGGAACTATATTGCCATATGATGTAGGCGCATGCGTATATTATGTCTAAAGAGAAGTACATTTGATGACATTTGCTAGTCATAAGGTTAGCTTTTATTGGCCGGTAGTTGGCTAAAGTTCGCTGCTGTGAGGCCAACGTCGCTGATGTGTGACACTTTCAATGCACAAACCAGAGCACACAATCTCGCCCAGCACTGAAAATGGCTTATACAGCAGTGCAGTATTGCATATTTAGCAAGCACAATATTGTAAATGATACATGACATTTTGAGGTAAACAGTAATGAATCAGGCAAACATTTGAGCGTGAAAACCAATCATTTTATTGAACACATTCATTGAATATTACGTGATTACTAAGGTAACTATCAAAAAACTGTAATTGGGCATATATTTTGATGATGAAATATCCGCGTTGAAACACAAAGTAAAATTTTTACGAACTGACTGATACATTTATCGCAACATAGCACTTGTTACTAGCAGACTTATCAAATCTGCAATGCAAACTTCCGTTTGACATGCCAGTATAAAAAAAAACCTTGACAAAAATCAAGGTGTTTAAATATTGTCGCATGTCTAAACGCAGAAAATGAAACAATTCCAATTGATGATCGTAAATGCTTTGAATTTCGTGTTTGAATAATGAATATGCTGCCGAGAGAAGCTATATCATTAAAATCATCATGTAAAAACACAACCTCATAATATTACTATTCGTCCTAATTAAAAATAAAGGTCAAGCCATTTAAGCCGTAAGCAACAAATACATGCATGTTTTCATGGCAATTGTTACAACAGCTTCTGAATATGACAAGAAATGTGTCACATTTCACACACCAACGGTTGGCAAATACAGATTTTCAATTTGATATCAGCGAAGACGTTGCGAGAGCCATAACCGTACCACCGACCAGCAGGTGTATGATTCGTGTCCCTGTACTTTCTCCGTTCCCTGCATTGCAAAGGTCTGTGTCGCAGCACTCTTGACACACTTTGGTTGTGAACCCTGAAAGACAAAAGTAGTATCATCCCATGTTCCAAGGGCAAAGTCGGACAAAAAGCAAAGTCGACTGCCGAAAAGGATACGGACAACAACAAAGAAATAATAAGATTCCCTGATATTTTTCTTCGTTCAGCGACGGAAAATACGAGTGAAGACGAGTGGAGACACGGTCACAACGCCATGAGTATTTTGCGAGATGTATCGCGAAAAATATCAGGAAATAATATACTTATCACGATGCATATATATTCAGGGTTTTTTTCCAAAATAAGCGGAGATGTGCTTGGCGATTTTGAATGTCAACTTAGACCCCCTTATATGGCGTTAATATGATAACCTAGCACCGGTAGTGAGATATAATCTCGATATCATTATATGCTATCACATTTTACGTATTCAGAAACACAAAGCATTTAAAATACATACAATATCAGCGGATGTTTATAATTACTACAAAATGCGTTAACTAATGTTACAAAACGCGTTTTATTACAAAACGCTGATACCCTTATTACAAATCGCGTAAACAACAATTTATTACAAAATGCTGATACCCTTATTACAAAATGCGTAGACCATTTTATTACAAAATGCTGATACCCTTATTACATTTTGCGTAAGTTGTTACAAAATGCGTCGTATTACAAAATGCCGCAGTACAGTGTGTTTGAACCAAATTTGAAAGTCTTCCAACGATATTGTCAGATTTTATCGAATGGCTTACGATCGGTTATATTGTCTCCTACAAATTGTCATCAGAGGAAGTTTTTATGAGCCTGCTGGCGTGTTAGGGAGCCTTCAGTAACTACAGGTAGGGTCGGGCCGGGGAACTATCCAGGGGGGGTCTTTTTTTATAAAATTATCTTTTGGAGAGGGTCACTTTTAACAAAAGCTAATTTTGTGGCCAAACCTTCGATTGTCCATGTGATATTTCCTCAATAGAAATAACTGAATAATTACATTAGTTCTTTTAAATACATATTACACATTATCGACAAGCTTCACAAGCAAAGAAGATGCATTGGCGTCCCACATTAAACACCTTGAACAGTTAAAACTGATGGAAGACAAGATACAAAAGCATATGGGACAGATGGCAAAGAGTATCTCAATTATCAAACGTCTACAAATTCACAGATATTGTTAGTTTCTGTTTTATCTCGGAAACAAAATGTTCATATCTCTCATACAACAACGTATAGTGGATCATCATTCAGTGAAATTCCAAATACAATGTCTTGCTCACGCAAACATTAATATCAATAACCAAGCGTACTTTAACGCAGATTTATCTAGTTTTGTATTCGGTAAAAATATTCATAGTTTCCTCATAGACTGCCATGTAGTGAATCAACATTTTCGGTGTATTTCAAAAATCCAATTTCTTGTACACAATTTCCAATTTCTTGTACACATATGCACGTTTTACTTCACACTTCAAGCAAAGTAAATTTACATTCATTATCAAACATATGCAAAAGTACAGATATAGTTTTTTTTACGGGGTAATTTTTCAACGGTTTGCTAGAGGTAGATTAACATGTTATATGATTGTGTATTTTTGGGTGAAGCACTATATCAGCCACATCTTGCTTTCTTTTAGTTGCGCAAAATTTGGTAACCCCCTCCCGCTAATGTATGACCCTTCAAAAATGCTAGCATGATAAATTGCGACCCACCCTTCCAAAACGCCAGCCCTCCCCCTTGTGTGATTTTTGTCCCTCACTTACATAACAATTAAACAAATTTTTATGTAAATTAGCTTATACCAGTTAAGTTATTCCTGGGGAGAATACCGCAGTGACTGGGGGGAGTCAAGTTTTAGAATGCCAGACAAGCCAAGAGAGGGTCACATTTTAGACAAGAGAGTGGGAGGAGGGTCACATTTTACAGTACAAGTATGCACGGAATTCCCCCAGCCCAACCCCTCGTAATTACTGAAGGCTCCCCATGTTTCGATCGGCGTGAAGCAGTGTTTCGGCCCTGACGTGAGCGCACCGCAAAGTAAACATGATTGCGACAGGCAACCACTGATACCAATGACTTGTCAAAATCACAAGCAAAGGCCCGGTGCGTTGCCTACGATTTAACGGATCGGTTTGTTTCCTCTTTGCCCCGAGGTAAATTCTAGGCACATCGGGTGTTTGCTTGCAAGTCAAAACTGTTTTATTCACGTCTGAAAATGAAAGTAATCGTACTTTTCTGTCGGCATGACATCAGTTCCCAGTTCGTCTACAACTTGATATTTACAACTTCTCATTGCTTTCTTCCGAAAAGGACAGATCAAAATCACTGTCAAAGCTACTGTCTGAAAGTTCGTCAATTTCGAGTTCGTCTTCAAGCTCGTCACGAAAAAAGGAGGCCTTGCTGACTGACGCACTCATCTGTGTCTGTTTGTGTTTGTATCGAAATAGGTTTGTGGGAAATCTCGTCCTACTTTTCGCATAATACCATGTAATTATCAATTATGCACGAAGTCTAAAAAAAGTCTGTCACTTGTGGAGCTCATATTAATATGAAAAGGCCATATGTAGTTTATCGAGACGACCATGACATCAAACCGCTTGCCGCGTTTCTAGTAGTTTTTTTTCTTCTTGTCTGTGTTCTGGATGGCGAGATCAATCGCGCCCTCTCGAGTTCAATTCGGCAAAGGTTGTAAGTTTTCTCTGAGCTGCGGTGAACAGACTACATAACGAACCCTACTAATACTGGGTTGTTTAAAAGAAAGTAGCTTTTACTTATAGTACATGCAAAAAACTGGTACACACCGAAATAACTTTGGCCAAATTAACAGATGGACCGTATACGCGCACATTTTTGCACAATTATAACAATTGGCATTCTGTCCCTCTTCCGCTAACTTCAACCGGGTGCCTTGCGTTTACAGAAATTGTGACAGAAATTCTTTCCTTCCTTTCGCTATTAGCGCTTCAAACCTTGAATTTGAACATCACTCTTTCCATAGTTCATATCATTTTGCCATCTTATTTATGCCTGAAGTATGCTTGAGTTTATTATAAGTATTTGTAGGTAATGGTGTGTAGATGTACAATCTACGTGAAACCAGAATAAACATATTCTGTTTAACAACTATTCGTCTACAAGACGATATGATTTATTGAAGTAAACTTTACTCAAAATTCGAAAATTTACCTAACATTTAGACGTCAAGATATAATGCTAAGAAGTTCTATCCATCATTGCATTGTGTACCTGTAAGTGTCTTAATACCACGCAAACATTGGCATGAAACAACATTTTATATTTACGTTGGACTTTCAGGTAATTGCGACGGAGTCAACTTGCCTACATATGAAGAAATTTACGAACGAAGTTACATAGAACAAATGCCACATTCCATTTAATGTCTAGCGTTAATCCTTAATCTAAACGAAATCAATCGATTACATTAGCTGATGCTCCTTCAGTTCGTCATCATGGCGAGGAAAATGTTAAATATTTTATTTTCTTCAAAAAGGTCCTCTCAATGGTCTCATTGTTTTAAAACTTGGAACTCTCTCATCTAAAATGTACGACTTCTTTTTATTTTGTTGCAGGAGTAAACATGAAAGCCATCCTCAGATTTTTATATGAAGTAAAGGTTTTCCTTATCGTTCTTCATCAAAAGTAACAAAACAGTAACTTAAATCGTTATACATATTTTTTGTACATGCTTGCATATTTATCTTGGTATAATTGTTATTATGACGACTTCATAACCGAGTATGTTATCTTGTAATGGTGCAAAATAAAATTGGTTGAGATTTCTAGATTAAAGCATTATATGGACGGCAAAGTTTTTCGCATGATTCTATTATATACAGTTGCGACTTCTGCATTTTGTAGCCTTTAATGGAAAAACGTCACATTTCAAATGCTTAGCTCTCCCCTGACAGTCGATTTTATCCTCTCATTTGATAGCTATAGCCGGAATAACAAGAGCCATTATAGTACCGCCGACCATCAGACTTGTAAATGGTGTAAACAGCGCCCCCTTGTTCCCGGTGTTACACAGATCTGTGTCGCAGCAATCTTCACATCTGGTAGCTGTGAGTTCTAGATATTTAAACACACACAATGAATATCATCATCGTCGTTGTTATAAAACAAAAAGCTGATCTTAAAGACAAGAGATCTAAAGATTTGGTCATGGTAAACTACTTAGTCTTCAAAACACCGTAAAATTTATAAAGTGGAGAGATGGGACACTCGTTATGAACATTTGTGGAATAAAGTTGTGCTTCGAAATTGTGAAGATGTTATGATCCTCATATCACAAATATCATTGTGGCATTAGAATGCATTTGTCATGATTTCAATGCTGTTTATAGGTTCTTGTTTGCAAGAGATTAACTTATTTCGTTACCAATGGAATCAAACTGCACACATTCGTCCGGACACTGCGTGGCATTGGCACAACTCCTGATGAAAGTTTTCACACCCTTGAAAGTTTTGATTCGAAGAACCTTGGGAAATGAATAAAAATAATAACGAATACTCTGTATGAGTGTACATACTACACGCATGCGTGTAACAAGTCATACATGTACATGTTGATATAAATCTTCA
The DNA here is from genome assembly GCF_041260155.1 of Ptychodera flava. NCBI lineage: Eukaryota > Metazoa > Hemichordata > Enteropneusta > Ptychoderidae > Ptychodera > Ptychodera flava. Next base: position 34,481,637 of record NC_091929.1, on the reverse strand, counting down.
TTTTTAGATTCAAAGGAGCACTGGGGCAGATACTGAGATCGGATGCATTTTCGTTCACTCACCTTGCAACGTGGAGAGAGCAAAGAGGAAGGACATTCGATTTCTGTGCCTTCAAATCTGCTTCGACATTTCTCTCCATGACACGAATAGCATTTTAATGCATCAGACAAGTTGCCTGCAAAGCCTATGAAAATACAAAACCATACAAGTTCAACTTCAACATCACAAAACATTGTTTAAGATTCAGCAGTTGTTGCTAACAAACACCGGGCCTTTTCCAGACCTGTTTCAACGTCCCCAACAAGATATCGAGTTCATCCTGCTTCTTACTGTCTTACGAATGTATGATACTAATCAAACGGTAAACGTAGCTTTTGCTGTTACACTAAGTGAGATAAGTCGGAATATCGCGATCAGTGATAATAAGGGGCGCATGAGGAACTAAACACTCCTCACTCGCTGTGGGTCATCTACGTTGCAAGTTGCGCCGTCAATGTCAGAGGCAAGCGAAACGAGTTCACGAACTGGCGTATACATCGTCATTTGCAGGGCTTACTAAGCTGGGTCACAGTTCAGTAGCACGTTTTGAGGTATACGGCTGACAGCACACGTGACAAAAAAGAATTCATGATGTTATAAATTCAGCTTGCCGGGTTACAAACACATTGTCAAGTTCGGAACCTGTTTTCTCTCACATATAGCGAGTGTAATTTCCTCAGCACTGATGGCTTCCACTCAAAAATTCTTGCGTGCTCATTATTGATATTTGGAGGAACGTAATAGAAATACAACGAGAGTACTCCTATAATTTGTGAATTTTGGAACCTTACAACAGGCAAGGATTCATGATATAATCTTCCACGACTTACCTAATACAAATATGATAAAAGCACACGAGACATGGTGTTGTGGTCGATCAGTCTTATTTTATTATAACGTAATCTATAAGAAAGAAGAGTAATACAGAGTGTGAGATCCCCACGGTGCACTGACACACACAGACACACACTTCTCTCTCTCCCTCCCCCCCCCTCTCTCTGTCTCTCTCTGTCTCGTTTATGTGCAGGAATTAGTCATACACAACACAAAGGGATATGCGGAATTGCAGATAAATTTAGAAATAGTAGGAAAATAACACCTCGACTGTTCTTTTTCCATAAGGTTGCTTTGGTAGAGTACCAAATGCAAACCCACCACGCCTGACCTACTGTTGAAACACAATGTCAAAGCATTTGGTAGCTAGCATTCATCGTAAGGGATAAGATCTTTCATGCAGGTGAGCACTAAATAAACAGACGTGCGTAAGTTGTGCAAAAATGTTAAAAATCAGATATTGAAGCAATCATTTTGAAATACCCTGTAGAGCAATTAACGTTGTGTCCATAGAAACCAGAGAGTTTTTCGGTGCATCTGTATGTCTCTTCGCGCAAGGTGCTTTCAAGTAAAGAACTTTAAATACGATGACACGTGATAAGACTTATGAAGTAAAAGGTTAAGATTTCCATGCTTGTATATTGTTATCAACTAATGTAGCAGGCGAGCTAAACATTAGGTCAGTACAACGTACGCTGACCTGAAAATTAACATTTTGATAAATTGTTTTTTTATTGCCCAATCGCAATCTCAAGAGCTACGTAACTCTTGAACACTGACATAAATCTTTTGAAGTATGCACTCCTCATTTAGTGGAAGAGGAACCTTTTGGCAAAAATGTCAAGGCACTGCGCTACTTCGCCAATCTTGATCATTACATACTCGTGCACATGCTTTTGTTGTCATAGTTACAAAGCGAAAAACTATATACAGTGACTAGAGTATGATACACGATAATTGACAAACTTTAAGACGGCTATCCGTACTGCATTAATCTAAAATTTACCAATAGATAAACCGTTCAAGTGTAGTGAATTTTATAACTGCTTGAAATTACAGTGCTTGGGTGATTAGAAAAATGGTTCTGGCGATAGAAAAAAAGTGACGCCAACTGCATCCATTACAAACTATCTCCTTTGATAGATTTTGCAACAATTTAACCCAGTGTTCTCACTTAGAGAACACGTTCAATGTAGGAAATAATAATCGTTTTACCGACCCCTACACACTGGTCCGAGAAAAAGACGTATAGTAAGCATTAACGTGCTGTGCAGTTTTATCGCAGGGAAATGTCATAAAGGCAATATAAGAATGTTAAAGCAGTAAGTGTAGTGTACGAATTTTTCAATGGGAGCGCGGCAACACTGACGAAGTTGACAGCGGTAGTGTGTTGTATTGGGTTAAATTGTTGCAAAATTTATCGAAGGAGAACGTTTGTAATGAATGCAGGTGGCGTCATTTCCTATCGCTAGAAACGTTCTCCTTATCACCCAAGCACGTTGTGATTCCAAGCTTTTATGAAATTCACTGTAAAAGGTTTCAAAGCTGTTGACATGAACGTAGTATTGGTGATGACATACCAGACAATAGCCCTCCTCCCTCCTCGTGTAGTCCCACACCAACAGCGTGAAATATTCAACACTATACCATTTGTTTGTTTGTCTTTTCAAAGCTTTACCTTTAGGTACAGATAACGTTTCTATCAAGCTCTGGCAATCCAAAAAAAGCCTCAAAGGATAAATTTTATTTTCCAAAGCGATGCAAGAAAAAATACATCAAAGCAGAAAATGTACAACATTTACGCATAAAAGGCTTATCAAATTTACGATTGGAAGCAACATTCAGACACCGAGCTATTTAATTTTTAAATCATTATAAAAATGGCATTGCAACTAGAGCAGAAAAATGTTGTGTCGGATCGATATAAACAATTAACAAAGTAAGCAATGAGATGTAGATATACCATACCGATAAAGAAGCCTTTCTGATGGCTTAGTAATTGTAAAGACACTAAATGTTTATAGATTATATTCCCATTATCCTTATTCCAAATAAGATGACGTTGTCAGAAGGGGAATTCTTGGTTCAGCCTTTTTTCAATTGATGGCAAAAATAAACTTTCAACTTCTTCAACCGACCCTAGCCTCGAAAAACACTTTCCTCGTTTTTTTCTAAAAGAATCATTAAATAAAGCCGAAATTCCATGGGCATTTTTGTAAAGATTTAATAGATGGTCACAAAAAATGAAACAAATGTGACTTGTATTCTAACTCACACATTATTTCTTATCGCTCAGCGGTTTTGTTTTGTTTTGTTGTTGTTGGTTTTTGTTAAAGGACGAAAACAATCTTGAGACATTCGGTGTCTACTCACCTGTGTGCTCGCTGATGTGCCTAGCTTCTGAGGTGATGTTAATGTGCCAACATGGCCGCTCAAACTTACTTATTTATAATGTATTCAAACTATGGGTCCAGAGATTACTGCAATAAACTCATAAAAACTTGCAACACTATCATGCTGGAGTAGCGAGTGAGGTCAAAGTATTTGAACTTTGGGCAAGCATAAAATGATTCAGATATTTATGAACTTAAAAGTCTTGCAGCGACTTGGACACTGATATAGTAAGATTTTCTAGCACCTATACTTTATATCATATTATGCATATCAATATCTATTAAAGCCCATAGCTATTAAGTGATACATGTGTCTTATTTCAAGTTGTCCTTATCATTTTATCTCCTTTTCAAAATATAGTATTATATTTATTACTTAACTCTGTGGAATGTGGATCGATATCTGTTTTGTTCGCGCAAGTAGAGATGAAGTACTCAACATTCTTTCATTCAATCTGCCTTCATACTTTTTCGTGATCGTACTATTATGGTCATGGGCGTATAGTGTAACAGGGCCCAAGTTGCACTGGTACAATCCAGGTGCAATTCCCTTCATGACGACATGCAAATATCCAGTAATACCATTTCTTGAAGATTTTGAGAATTATAAGCCTTTATTATCATTTTCAAAAAAATGTTTATTAGCATTTCTTTAGTGAAGTCACGTTCATATCGGAACTGACATTCAACCGTTGGTCACCTCAAGGAACATTACGGGAAACCTCCATTAACTTAGGAATACCCGACTTCCCCAGAGGATCAATTTCACAGACCTGCCTTTCCTACAATGGCACTACAATGGCACCAGCTGGATAAGATAAACATAACAAGGAACATTCACACCTTGGGGATTAAAAGTCTTCTCTTTGTCACTCGAGTTGGTCAGCAAGAACTCGGTTTCAGTACCACGCAAGTCAATGCAGCCTTCCCTTAATGAGAAATGTTTGAATTTCAAACAGTTTTGATTCGAACATGTAATGTAACGAACCATTTTAGCCGATTGACAACAAAAATAAATTTCAATATTAGAATAAGGACAATGGACATTTATGAATCGCCGCTTGACAGTCCCTTTAAACTGGCGATCACTGATCTACCCTTGCCCACTCTTGTTTGTTAGGAACGGCTCGGCAGGAAACACATTGAATCTGTATTTCTATTCCAAACCATGTCCGTCCGTCAACCATGAGATCAGGGGATAAATATTATTTTTCATAAGGTACCAAACAAGCGACAAATGTGGCAACTCAATTATTACTCAAGACTTCTGATCTTAATCTCAATTGAATACGTTGTCATAGATACAATTTCTTCGTTATTTTGTCAGAAGCAAGTTTAAGTGCCGTAACTTCCCTTTCCGGAAAAAAACCTGACTCTATGCTAGATTATAGTTCTGCTGGTAAGGACTTGTCAGGAGGTGGTATTTCTTATATATTCAGAAGACTGGAGTGGTGCAAAGACACTCCGAATGGTACGGTCAACAACGGACCGACGCTCATATTTCTTGTTTAGCTAGATACTCGCTCTTAGACCGACTACAAATTTTGGTACAAGAGAAATAAATTACCTAATTTTATCTGAAATTCAAAATAGCCGCCATCCACATAAATTCAATATTGACCGAGAAAAATAATTATCATAGGTATTACAATATACTACTGTTTGGGTGGCCTGTGACAGTTTTTGCGCGAAGACTGGAAGTTCATGCAGACATGTTAAACGTTTTATATTAAGTGCTAATGACGTAATTCTGCCTCGCTACCTTTGTCAAATTTATAAAACCCACGTCATAAAGTTAAAGGAGTTAAAGTTCGTGACCTTTGAATCAAGAGTTGGAATTCGTCCTATATAAGCCACCGCGAGTGTCCCCGTTTCCACATCAACACACCTCTGAAACCGATAACGCAAGGTGAGTAGACTAAGCTTATGGTCTACAGTTTGGTGCAGCCACTCACGAGAAATAATGATCCGAGTAACTTAAGGTTGAATGTGCATCGGGGCAGATATTCAGACTCTTGAATTTTACAATTCTTTCTGATCTACAACTTGTGGGGGGCTCATTTTAAAGCTCTTGGAGTAAAAACTTTCACCTTGTTTGTTTTTTGAAAATCGAACATTTTATTTTTCTTCACAGAGGTAACACGGGCGGCTGCCATTTTGAATTTCAGATATCGGTAAATAATATAATATTAGGTAATTTATTTCTCTTGTACCAACATTTGCACGGTGACCTCAATGTTTAATCGTGATTTTGAAAGAGGATAGTTGAAAGAGTCCCTCGGAAAAGTTTCAGCAAAGTTTAAGTCCTTTCATTTTCGAGGGACATACTACCTTAAAGAAGTTTATTTCGTTCTAGTGTCCATATGTTTAATTCGGCCAAGGTAGTTAGCATGCATTAAAAACTTGTACGTTTATCGGTCCTTGGAAAGGCTTCTATATTTTAAGGTGCAACTTAATTATGTAGGTTCGATGTGTTAGTTTGCATTGTGAACGCAACTTTTAATTTATGATAATTGAAATGTCATTTTAACAGAAGATAGAGATTTGTAATTCAGTCTTTGAATTTGCATTTGTTTTAAATATTGCGCACCGCATGTATATTTTCTCTGAGGTGTCACTTCTATTGTAGTTTTGGGATGTGCAAAAGAATTATTGACTTGCAAATCTTGCGTTTCGGTGTATTTAATTTGCTCCAAAAAGAAATATGCGGCGCAAAACTATTCTTTGTAAGGTTTCATGCAAAATCCCTCACTTTGTCTTTGATATCTATAATAAGCCGAATTTGCTAAATTGTAAACGTCTAACAATAGAAATTTTCGAAGGCAATTTTGTACCGCATAGGACCATGACAATTGTTAAATTCTGTAACTATGATCGCAAACTTACTTGCACGAGTATGCAATCGATAAGGGAGGGTATAATTCATGCACTACAATGAACATTTTGGCGAAAAGGTTCCTCTTTTTCTATATGAGTAGGGCGTAGTTTAAAATGATTAGTGCGAACGGTCTAAAAAGTTTTATTCAACTGTGGAAAAAACACTAGTCGCACAAGAGAGTGTAGTCCAATTTACAAGTATATAATTGTAGGGTATTCTTGCACTGCTGAGTATTACAAAACCAACATACATCACGGTGTTTACTTGTCATAGGACACAGAACCCATGGCATGCGAATCTCGTGACAGGGAAAGGGTAGGGTGGCGTTCAGTCGCGCGCGACCATAAAATGATGATGTATTGGGATAGGAGGTTGACTTGTAGCTTGAGTATTAGTATCTATGTGCTCTGAATGATATTTAGCACCATTAAGTAATGATCATATGCTAGTCTACAAAAGAATGACGACGTGCTATCGGAGATCGTGATTAGCCGGTAAATAATAGCAACTTTATCGAATAAATGCAACTGAAATAGATCTCATTATGGCTTCCACCGTTATCGTTGTTTTGAAACAAGAATACCACATAAACCTTCAAACCAACCATACTATGCTCTCCAAGATAATCCGATTTTGTGGGTTGTTCGCAACATTGTCATTTGTTCCATTTATAGGTTACGCTATTCTCTATAAGTCCTCGTCTTCATGTATTATCTATTCCCACACAAGCATCATATTAACAAATTAAAAAATGGAAAAAAGTGGATGTATCAAATATTTCCAAAGAGCATAATAAGAGGAAATTGTGGAAATTGCCATGAGTAATATTGAAATCACACGATTAATATTACTCGTCTTACCCTACTGTTAGATTACACCGTACAAGAATTGAACGGCCAGCAAGAACGCAATGTCGAGAGTGGTTTTCTTTATAATACCGGTAGTCCTGGGTAAGTCAATGTACATTTTACATTTTATGGATGATTCGTGCCACTTAACAAGCAATCAATCAATTAATCACTCTGTCAAACAATCAAAATTATTCATAACGCGTCAAGACCAATAAGCAATTTTATTCTCAGAGGCACAGTTGAGTCACGTTTGCACATCATATGCATTGACAAACCAGTGAGTCTTTAAATTGAAACTTTGTAGGTGAGAGGAGCTCGCCACTTAATATTACTCCTTACCATATCTTTTAATGCCAGAAAAAAGTTAGACTTGATAATGAATCAGGCTTCAGCGCTTTGTAGTTTGGTAGATAGGTAGGTAGGTAGGATGCATGCATACATGCATGCACGGCGGTTTGTACGTTCGTAGGTCGGTAGGTAGGATGCACGCACCAACGCACGCACGCACGCATGTAGGTACGAATGGCTGGCTGGCTGGCTGGCTGGATGTACATGTGTGTGTGTGTGTGTGTGTGTGTGTGTGTGTGTGTGTTGTGTGTATGTATGTATATTCTCATACTTTTTGTCACGGACGATTGCGTGTGGTTAGCGAAGAGCATGTTAAAATAAATATTAGTACCAAAACCTTCTCGTTATTGTTTACCATTGATACTTTATCGTTGTGATCGACACCTTTGGCTTGGCGATCACTTTTTAACGGGCATGCAACTTGTCCGGGCAATTACAACAGGTGGTCGACTTTACACTTTCTATAACTGTGTACTTGAAGTAATTTGTGTAACATTTATGACGCAATGTAAGCATCGACGGTCAACATCCTCTATGTCAATGAGGACATTGTGTTTCGTGACAGAGACTACTTTAAATTATTTAAAATACCAATTTTTACGTCGTTTTGAAGATAGATGTTACATTAAATTGCACATTATCTTTTTAAGGTCTGGCATGCAATGTGTCCATAGCGTTACAGTGCTATCATTGTAACGGATATAAATGTCAAATCAGTTTTGGAGAAGATACAATGGAGTGTTCTTCATCAGATATCTCTCCGCGCTGCCAGGTAAGTTTACTTACGGGTTAGTTTTAAGTCTGTCTTCATCGTGGCTATTTTAGAGTCAATGTGAAATTCTGTACTATTTAATTCTGACGTGTGTATTTCGATTTGTCTTTCTTACACCTGCCTTGTAATATTACTTTTTTAAATTCCCAAGGTTGTTCGCAAAAACGAATTTGGTGGTGTGAAGACTTTCTTCAGAGGCTGTATCAATGCATCATTGTGTGCAAATGGATGTATGGAACAAAGACTTGTGGGTAATGCTAATGGCTCATTTTACATACAAGACCTAATTTATGACAACAAAATCTGACATAGTTTTTTTGCATTAGAGAAATGATATCTGCACACTTTCTTAACACACCAGAACATAAGATATTGCCCTCAACTGGATTCTGTACTTTTTTCGAAGTGCTCTGAAAGCTTGTTTTGCAATATGAACCTGTCTCTGTTTCAGCAGTTACCCTTGTACCCGTCAATATCACATTTTTGACGTTTTATATTTTATCGTTTTTTTTAAATACCTAGGTTTACAAGTGGTTGAACTCTGTAGAGATTGCTGTGACATAGATCTGTGTAATACTGGAAATACAGGAAGACTGTTCGCTCCAATGTTATATCTGCTGGTCAGTGCTATGGTTATGGCTATTGCGATCTCGACTATAGCGTCAAAATGATGGGATATATTCGTAGGTCAGCAGTCAGCAGGCACGTGAAATGTTTAAGAAGGCGTACAGATTGAGGCTGATCTTTGCAGTCATCACATTCAATTCATTTTTTTCAATTTAGGGGGTATATCGCATCTTATTTTGTGGTTTTTCATGGTGATTTAACACAATCGGTAATAAGTCAATATTAAACACGAAATGTTTACATTTATTGAAATTAAATATTCTATTCATAGAATGCTACCTAAGTTTTCAAACATGTGAAGTAGAAATTAATTTCAACGTATATAGCGAAGTCACACATTTATTCGCATTGGACAGAACACATATGTACTGTATTTGGACGTCAAAAAGTTTCAAAGAATTTCGAATCGGAATATCAGGAAATTTTCATTAAATTTTAGTCTAATCAAATTAACTTTATTGTCTTTCAGACGAATAGCTATTATGTGTTTTCTTCTTCGTATTATTCTTTTCTAATTCTTCTTCAAGAAATACAGCAATTTTCACTATAAGACAGCGAAGCCACTGCAGTGAACTGCAATAAAACTGCTCACACTAATTAGTTTCAGCTGTAGCCAGCTGGCAAAGTCGACAACATTGTATGTCCCATGCAGACAGTTTGTCTGGGGCAGTTGTAGTTTATTGAGGCAACACACTTTTATGAGCTCACTGCTATAGCATCAAGTAAATTGTATGTCTCATACAGCAGTGTGTCTGGGGAAAGTGAAACAAACAAGACTTGATACATGGACCAGTGTATGGTAATGTTACATTGTACCTGGATCTTTAACACAGGGTGCCAATCGTGAAACTGGGTAGTTTCTGTTAATTTATTTTGACTGCCCACATGCAGAGTTACAGCCGATCTTGTGTCATCTGACTCCGTTAATGTTATCGCTAACTTCAGCTGAAACTAATTGGTATAAGCGGTTTTATTGTAGTTCACTCTAGTAGCTTCGCTGTCTAATACTGAAAATGGTTGTAATAATCTCGATAAATTTCGAACACTGAATACAACCATAGAAAGAACAAGGATGAGTGTTTGCAAATCAATGCTAGACTGTCGATGACACAAGTGTAAGCGATATACAAATTAAATTAACTTGGAAAATTCCGAATTGTATATCTTCCTAAAAGGGCACGATTTTCGTCCTGTTGGCGATCATGGTACCGGAATGCGCCATTAAGAACACGATTACTTTAGGAAAGCACAGTAATAATGGCCGTGATTATTGTAATCGCGAGCAAGATACTTACAGGCCAGTCAAAATTCATGGAAGTGATGAGATCTCTGCGACTGAGGATTTACATTCTCGTTCGTGGTACCCAGTCATCAATCACTCGTAACAGTGTTCAACTTTAGGCCTTTAAATTGTAAAACGAGATCTGAGAGCTAAAGTTCGCCTTTTTTCATGTTCCACAGCTATCATATGCATTCGTCTTCTGCTACCTACTAAATACGCCCACCTTTGTTTTGTTCTCATGACAACTAAACACAGTGATGTTGTTGTTTTTACTTTATAAGGAGTAATAGGATACAATAAATTTGTTTATGATTTGATAACTCACGTTCCATACCCCTTGATGTTTGAAAGCGAGCAAAGCAATGTTTGCACAAGCGTTCTAGAACACCTGCTCCTTTTAGCGACTGACATAAATATTTCAAATACGCCCTACTTATATATGAAGGAACCATTTTCTCAAAAGTCTACCATACTTTGCGACTCCACTTATCCTTGTCAAATCAATATGCGGTCACCGTTTTACCTGGCACAAAAGGGTCAATAGTGTAAGAATTTTAAAATTTAGCCCATTCTGTGCAATTATGAATGATGATGTTAGTGTTTTGAAGGACAGCGTAAATAATGCATCTCTCGAAAACTTTTCTTCTGACTGAATATCATGTTTGCTATTTTGACCCAATTTGAAAAGCGAATTCTAATGGCGCTAAGAGTTTGATACTCGATAAGTAATAAATGGCAAAAAATAGCAAAGGTTTGGCAGGAATTTCTAAATTCCAGATGAATAATCAAAATATAAGGTTAAAGACTGTCGGTTTAAATTTTTGGAAAGATCTTATTGCCATACAATATCCTCCTGTGAGAAATATTTGGGCCTTTCTTGATAGCACCAGTTGCAAGATCCTTTATATGCTCTTTCCAGTCCTATTTGACTCAAATGTACTTTCTTTATCTAGAAATTCTGTAATGTACAGGGCATTCACAGTGCACAAATTTAAACATTAATACATTTCTAAATTTTGGACACAATGTGAATCATAATAAATCATTATAAATCATTTTGCATAATTTTGGAAGTATCGTTAAAAGGGTTGGTATTAAAACCAAAGCAATGTATCTCTCACAATTATATATACACCTAGAATAGAGGAGCCTGACACGAGAACATAGCAATTTTAAAATATGACTATTGTGTATGTAGTTGCTATTTTCGGGGAGGGTTTTGGACAATGGTAAAGATTGATTTGGCCCAGCAAGTATCGATGACTCAAGTTGTACTTTTTTCCACGAGAGTCAGTGTCAAAGGTGAGACCAATTCCTCATGAAACATTTTGTCAATTAACGCAAGATTAAAATGAATTTGGCGGCTTCGAATTATAGTCCGATCACCTTGCCCTCGGCGGCATTTTTTTTAAATAATGGTGGCGTAGATGCCAAGAAGACGTGTAACACTCGCCTGCTCATCTGTGTACTCGCTGGTGTTTTCGGCTTCTGTGATGATGATGCAGACATGCAATTTACGATATGGCTTAAACGTTATCGAATTAATCAATTTCGGATCATGTATAACATGATGCGTAATTTTTAGTGTGAATTCCGCTCCCGGAGCGGAGCTTGTCCTCGGCCATTGAGACACTGATATTTACTAGCACAAGTATTGATTTTCTCACATCAACTTTTATCGGCTGGCTTATGTAGGATTAATAGCATTTCTAGGTTAAGAGGTTACTGCCATAAACCTTTAAAACTATTCGACGTGGGATTATCATATTGAGATATCATAAAACGGTAACCGTTTCAAGCTGACGTTGTCATCTTAGCTTGGGTCGTTGGCAGTTTGAGAAATTATTGTTTGTACATCCAACTGTTTTTAATCTTACAAGTACTTTAAGGGATACATACAGTCCGAGAAACAAAGACTCTCAACTTTTACGAGTACTACTATGGTAGAGTTTATGTAATATAATATGACAATATCCCATGGCGAGACAATGGCAAGCGCGCCGTACTTAGGGTATTTGCACGGGAGCGTGTGGTGTCTTCTGCGGCCGTCCGCGAACTCGCTATATATACCCAAGAGCTGGTTAAGTTCGGGTTACCGTAATTTTCGCCTTATCGGTTTTCGAAGACTATTAGTTGAAATAGTTTATCTCTAAGGGGCTGGTTGCTCAATTTCTAACATTGGCAGCTCACTTTGTACTAGAGCAAAGTAAACTCTATTAATCTTTGTTTGTGTCTTATTAATTTCTTAGCCCTTTGCATTGAAGGAGTCACATTTCAGGAAAAACCCATCGTGCTTTCATCGAACTCCAATACAACAACTTAATTGCAAGGAAGAAAAAAAAGAAATTACTTCAATGTTTCATCTTTATTTCACTCCACGATCGCATTTATAAAGGATTAAAAAATATTGAAAAAGAGGTTATATTCGAAAGCATCGCATTTTCAATATGTATTGTTGATATTGATGTTTGTACTGCAAGCAGGTCGACCTGTTTTTTCTACCTGTAAAATAAAACGGAATGGAAAGAAGCGAACAGGATCGGCATAGTGAACTAACAAACAGTCGATCGAAAAAACAATCAGCTGATATTGAACTTGCTTGCATGCTTTAATATTATTATAAGAAGATCATACATCAGAACAGACGGCACAAAATAGTCATAATTGTTGCACTCAATTTCAATTGACCTTGTATAATTGACAGTATTAAGGTTCAGTGACACAGAGAGTTTGCTAAGTGAACAATGATATCATGAGCTCCGTTACATTGAAACTTACAATTATCTGTATATGAGGGAGATGGCGTTATGCCATTTCAATAATAATTAAGCACTTCTGAAAACACCTTTATGCAATAGATCTCATGTCATTGGTCGTCTCAGAGTGTACATAAAAAAAAATTACTAAATAACTTTACAATATATCCAAGAATGTTTAGAGAGTTACAATGTGACCTAAAGTACCATCGTCAATGGTGAAGGCTGGTAATATTCGACTACCTTGAAGTGCAGATACACATTTGCAATAAAGTTATGTTATAGAAAAACGCTCGATTAACTGATTACTGAACCATTTAACATGATAATATTATCGATCAAATAAAAACAGTAAGAGCACTTTTCATTTGGTTTTGTAATTTGATAGTGATATGCTATGAACAATTGTAAGAGATTTGCCAATCATGCTCCTTCGTTATTGTACGTGTACCTAGAAAATGTAACAATAGCTTTGTAAGGGTATTATGAAGCTTATATTTCTGCTACTTTTAGGATAAAAATGACAGTACGACTGCAATCAACGGTAGGTGGAGCCCAGACTGGCAGGGACTTTTTACCGTGAACCCTTCCTGATGAGAGCCAGTCTCTCCAGTCACTGGCATTAAGTCGGCTCCCTTAACATTAGCACCTGGCGCAACCATTTAGATATGAAGAGAGAGAGAGAGAGAGAGAGAGAGAGAGAGAGAGAGAGAGAGAGAGAGAGAGAGAGAGAGAGAGAGAGAGAGAGAGAGAGAGAGAGAGAGATCACTCAGTATGTTAGTGTAAAGTTGTACTAGCAAATGTTAATTTTGGAACATATCAATTCTTCAAGAAACAAGACCCAGGAGAATAGATATCAACAAAGAAGAAAGGTATATCACAAAAGTTTGAACATGATTACTGAGTTTTATTGTGCAGGGTAGTGACGAAGCTTTCAAAACATAGATTTGCTTGTTACTGGTACGCCGAGGAGATCGCTGTTTCACTTTTCAGCAACATGTCACATGACTTAGACAGGAACGTAGCGAGAACAATTGCTAGATACATCTCCGTCGAATGCATCTGGATGAAGTCAATGCAATTATCAATGAAACGTGAAAAGAATGTCAGGAAAACACCTAGTTGCAGAGGAATGGCAAGTGCCTGTCCAATACTGAAACCCTGCTGGTCAAACGGAAGTGATCGCAGTGTACACATTAAATTATGGACGGTATAGGCGCGTAAATACGTGTTCAAACTGTAGATGTCGGCGTTCATATTTTAACTAGTGTTCATTTTCTTAACACCATGTTAAATAAAGAGTCGTGTTTAAACCTGAACACGGTGTGTTAACGACCATCTCCTTCAAGATAATAAAATTATGCTGGAAATCAGTTTTATTTCGTAGAATATTTTTGAATACTGCATACTGCAACTGCTTTTTGACGGGATGGGTATTTAGGAAAATGACGTGACCCCCTTTGTGCTGTTTGAAAAATACATGACCAATACTCCTTTGCAGTTTGAAGTAAGGACCAACCATCGAGGACAATATAATTTTGTTTACGGTAAAAAGTCATATGAAGCGCCCAATCAGTGACATTTTACCGTTTCCAGACGCCCCATAATCAATGCATTCTGCGATTATCTCATGAGGCAGGAGAGCTCGTTTGAGGAAACTCCGATCGAGTATTAATAGCGCTGCATATTAGCGTGCTAAAGGACATTTGACTACAAAAAATACATGTACATCAAGCCTGCCAGACTCTAGCTACAAGTACACTTTCCATGACAACTTCTGAAATACGGTAGTGAGATACAGCTAACTAGCACTAAAGTTTGTTCCCGTTAATAAGACTGGGTTTTTCAAAAATTAGATTTATTCGACCTTTTAAGGCGTTTTATGGCAGATACGGAGATGTATAGAAATGTGATATGTCCGTTTCTTAAATGATGAGTGACAGTATATATATATATATATATATATATCTATATATAATATATATATATATATATATATATATATATATATATATATATATATATATATATATATATATATATATATATATTTCTACTCACAACAGTAATTTGGTTGCTTCACTTAATTACACTACATTTGTCACTTTGGGTCACCCTAGACAGATGTTCGATGATAAAAGAGAACTCATACCCATTCCGGACATGTGATATCGCCACAGGGAGTTCTTAAAGATTACACTAGGGTTTTGTCATAATCTGTTTATTAGACCCTGTTTAATTACTTACCTTGCATAGTCTGTTTTAAGTCTGGTTACCACCATTACTACCATTATCCGCTTTGTTATCAGGTTCGGTATTCACAGGGTCTCTGACAGAACCATTACCATTATTGCCATTGTTACCTCCTCGAAAGCAATAAAACAATATAAGTGAACATCGTGCTTAAACCACAGGGATCACATTAATACACTAGAAATACCAATCCTAAATTTAACGAGGCCTTTCTTTCCGAAATATGTTTGATGACAGACGTCACCAATTTAGAAAGTAATGTCTGCAATCCGTTGATTATTTTATGACAAAGTCAAAAACGTCTAGCCCTGATATGTGTAATGATTTATGAAACACATCTGTGGATATGACCTGTTGAGAACCTTGATCCAAATAACTCTAACATGTCACGCATTCGGAATTACATATCTATTGTCATATATCTCAAAATTACCTTCATACAGATAATTCAATTCTAGCTTTGCTTTCTTATATCGCCAACTCTCAATAATTACTTTGTCGCAGATACCATCTTGATCAACTTTCATTAAAACATCCAAGCAGATCACTTGGAGGAGAAAATCACTTTTGTAGCTATCCCAGAGGCCTTCAACCGATTGCATTGTCGGGCAAGACACACTTATTGCTAGTAGGCTGTTCCGCTTTACACGCTGACATCTACTTCCAATATTTTTCAAGAACTCATTAAGTCTTGGTAGGTTTTCACAGGATTCAAACTTTGAGACAATGTCATTATTTGCTGTTTTAGTGACTTTCACGTCGATCTGAATAAGAACTGAAAACAAATAAAGAAACGTATTCGGCTTTATCAATGCCTTTAATTTATCAGATTTATTGATTCGTCCTAGATAACGCCACATAATACAAGACACTGTTTCAATGTTGTTAGAAACGAATGAATGAAATAGTCAAATTCCATCGATCATTCAGACAATAAGATTTGTTTCTGCCAATAAACCTGTACAATCCGTCTCATCTTTGTACGTAAACAAGGCCTTGCAAGATCGATATTATGAGAACATATCATGCACTCTTTCATTGACGTTATCGATGATCAAACAAACACAGAACATAGTCTATCTTCATCGAGCCTTTATCTACTAGGAGCAAACAGATTTTCATTTTGTACGAGTACATACATGCTGTTTATGATATTGTGTTTACTTCTCATCAGGCAGTGCACAGTAATGTAGAAAAATTCCCTTCAAGATTTTCTGCTCACCTCCTGCAAACCATTGGTTGAATTGTGATTCTTTTCATTCTCCGTTGGTTCCTGTTTAGTTTTATTACCTGAAGGATCAATGCATAAGAGTCAAAGATGAACGTTATGAAGGAAATTCAACATTATATGCATTTGCTTTAGCCCCTCGGTCACTTGTTCAGTTTTTCGCTAACCCTATGCCTTTGACCCACTTACCAGTTTTTTCTTCCTTTTGTCAGCATATCTGCGTTTTGTGATGACTAAGGGTACAACGCATCAAATTTCAAGTTTAAAAGGTATACAGCATTACAAAACTAAAATGAGTCCGTCATTCACCTGTTCATTTATCGTCCACCCTAAACCTTTGCCCTCATGTTCCTCAGTCTGTAAACCATCCTATTACTAGCGATACATCCTTTCTGTCAGTCTGTTAGTATGATCCTACCCCCTCTCACTCCATCTGTGTAATTAGTGTTTTTAATGTCTATTCCACAAGTATGTACTATTTTCCTCAAGTTAGTCATACCTCTTGTCTAGTCTCTTACCTTGTTTACTCTTTGAGATGACTTCGTCAAACACGTGTAACAATGTGTTGTACGATTTATTAATAGCTCCATTTTCTATACTCTTCTTCAAGTGTCGTTGTAGAACCTTCGCCTTCTTCAAAAATGTTTTATATAATTTGGGTTCTACCAACGTTTCGATACATTTATTTTTCAATATCTCTGCCGAGTCATCATTGTTCTGATTAATTCCAAGTTCTTTAATAATAACAGTGTCATAATGATACGTTAAATTCCTTTGATGAACTGTGCAAATCCTGAAAGTCCTGTGCTAAGGGATGGTACACCAGCCGCACTGGCTAATAAGCTAGATACGCCAAAAGATTCTGTTTTAGGGGCAGTCAAGTGAAGATGACATTGTTTGAAATCTCGCACGATATTTCTAAGAAAATTACCAGTTGTAGAGGAAGATGGATAATTGACAATTTTTAGGTAAGAGGAAGCCGAAATATTTCGTAACTTTACCAGACACTCTTTCCAATCTCTTCAGGAAGACCTCTTATTTTTAAGTTTGTTCTTATTCGATTTTTAAAATAATTTGCGACTTTACCAGTAGCAAGGGATATAGTTTTTAACATTTCTATGCATTGATCTATTGTCGTTGAAGAGAATCAAATGTCAGTAAATTGATATGGTCGGTAACGCGAAGATTAGTCATGTTAATATTAAATATTTCCTCATATACTGCTGGCAAATATTCTAAATGTTCTGGTTTATTTTCAAGAGCGTTTAATTTAGTTGTAAAATGGGAATGTACTTTTGGTCCTATTGAGATTGTAAACGTAGCTTTCTCAACGTATTGCATTATTTCATATTCTAGTTCTTGTACTTTAATCGGTTCCTGGTCAAGGTCTTCTGGTATGTATGTCAAGATTGGAACAAAGTGTGCATGTGGAAAAACTTCGTCATGAATGCTCCTAGCAGCTCCTGCCAACCCGTCTACCGTAACATATCCTATTATAAACGTGATAATACTGTGATGTGTAAAATTAGGAAAGTAGAATTTATGCCGAAGAAGTCGCTCGGTAAATGATAGCTTTTCGGGAGTAATCTTTTGTGCCTCTATAAGATGAATTCCATGTTGCTGTGCGTCAATTTTTTCGGCCTCTGAAGGATCGAAGATGGTCATATAAACCGTGTAATTTTGGCTTTTAAATATTTTTACCAAAGATTTCTTTATGATATATCCGGGGATATCTCCGTATTTTGGCCACCATTCTGTGCCAACAATGAGTACACCAGTACCTACAGAGGTGAAGGATGGAATGTTTTTTAACATGTGTAAAATGCCAAAATGTTGCTTTCATCCCAGGCGTATAAAATCTACGGTTCTCTTTGAAGTTGACACATTTGGAACTTGAAATTTGAATGGAAAGTGTCGAGAACGGAACAAGTTACTTTACGAGCAAATAGAATACATTGTCTCACCAAAATATATATCCGGGTATTGGCCTGTCAGCCATTATGTGATATATTTACCCGCAATCCGTGGAACATACCCATAGAAAAGACATGTTGTATAACTTACCAACTCAATTTGGAATCTGTAATACATTTTGTATCAATCGCCCTTTTAAATATCCTATCCGTTCTTTTTAGCCAACATGTTCACATATGAGGTACTTTAATACCGATTACTGACTATCTGTCTTGTATCCCATTTATATCCCCAAAAGGCTGATGTCAAGAAGTTTTAAATGCTAGCTGTACATATTTTGCACAAGTTATAATGAAGTGGTTAGAACTGCTCTGGAATTACTGTGCTTGTCTCGTATAATGATCAAGTTACCTACATTAGAAAATTGAGTAAATTTGTTAACGATAAAAGCAAAAAATGGTGTATCGCAGGAATTTCTCATCGAATCAAGATCAGATTTTGGCAGATATTGTCTGCAGATGGCAAAATCTGAAATTAGTGACCTTTTTTAAATATTTTATACATGTCTTATCTGTGTAACTTTTTGACTTGTCCGCTGTCGTACAAAGAATTGCCATGTTTTGGGATAATAAAGAGCTATTGTATTGTATTGTATTGTATATGGGGTACCCAATTTCTACAAAATTTGTGGACCAACTTGGATATCCCAATTTTTCTGTTATAAGGGTACTGCCTCTGCGTATTGCCTCTAAATAAACGTCTGAATTTGTTATAAAATGTTTCCACGACAACAAATATCATTTATTGACCTTCTTCACCACCTTAGAGGGAGGTTTAGTATAACCATATAAACGAAAATAGGGACACAGAAAAACGAGATCTGTCTTAAGATTGCAAGATGTATAAAACTTAACTGTATTAGTGCGTGTTCTTACATATAGACACACAAATAGACACAGATACACACATATTCTTCCACAATTTCATTCGGTTAATACTTGCGATTATCGGAATATTCACCATTACTCGACGATGAATCAGAGTGTACGTCTTCCGCCGAGATGACGTTGATACAGCATAATAGAATACAAAATAATAAAAAGGCAGAATTGTGCATTTTTTTCAATCCGTACTTTTACAAAATTCGGTTAAATTCCTGAAAATACAAGAATAATACTTAAATTAATTTAAATGATTGCATTTTATTACGACTTAATACTTAACATTTTGATACATATTTGAGTTCCATATCCAAAACGGATGATGGATGAATGTAACTTGTGATGTAATTCACTACTTGCTGATCGTAGTCAGCTAATGATCAGCCCATATATAACTTGTGTGGTCATTTAATATAGTTAGAGATTGCAATTGTACGACCCATATCTATCTTTAATTGATGCATTTCTAACACTGCAATTTGCATGTCAATAGACAGCTTTCAGAAGACAGATGTTAGTCAGTAGCGTCTCTTATCGTGTTGTGTCTCGTACATACGACGGTGGGAAATATGGCAAGAGAAAGCATACACTGTCACCCAGTTTTTTCATCGGGGACTGTGATCGACACAAGGGCCTGTCCTCTGTTGCAGGACTTGGGTTTCTATTAATTATTCATGAGATATGACGTCGAGAACAGGGCGGAGGCAGGGGAAGAAATTTGCATAGTGTTCATAAGCTCAAGTGAGATCATATAGTATATCGACTTGTCTTGAATCTGAGAATGAACTCTCTATCCACTAACGTATGTATGGAATTCAGTAAAAACTTAAACATTTCTCGCCTGAGTTTGTTCGAACGTCCTCTTAGCTTCTTTCAGAGAAACACAACGCAAGATAGCGCAGGTCCGATCCCGCGCTTATCTTACTAGCGTCGACCGTAATTCAGGCATCTTTTCTGGCTCTTCCGGCTTTTAACCATCAATAACTTGTCTCTGAAAGTCTTTGTGGTGCGAATATCCAAGTTCCTCCAAGGCTTCGCAGCTTTAAACATCCTTAACTGTCGCGTGCAACAGTTGAGTTGGTGTTTCCAGCTGGCCATGTCGTGACCGGCCGACCCGCTCCACCTTTCATTCATTAACTCTTAGTTAGGTTACAATAGGGTTTTCAGCTCACGTGGTCACACACGTACGCTTATGTCCCAGCGATGTCTATCTATAGTGTGACTGTCCGCCTGTGTGTCTGTCCGTCTTGCTGCTTGTCTGTCTGTCTGTCTGTCTGTCTGTCTGTCTGTGGGCCCGATATCTCAAAAACGGCTCATTAGATCAGAATCAAATCTGGTACACAAATTCTGTTTGGGAATGGCAAGAACTGTTTTGGTATGTCTTGCATATTTCATGCCCATTTGCGTAATTAATGATAATAAGAAAAACACAGATATACAATGAGAACGGCTGCACAGAATTGGATACGATTTGCTACAAATGTTGATTAGACAAGGATTAAATTGCAATAAAAAGACATACAAGTGTGACATCAAAAGTTAGTTGCTTATTTGAATATTTAATGAACGTTCCTAATTAGAGATATATCTGAATTGACTGAATCAAAATTAACACAACTTGGTATGTATATTGAAGATGCTACGATACAACATTATTGAAAGTTATTACGCATTTTTACTTCAGCCGATTCCTAATTTGCATTTAATGAACTTCCCGAATTAGGATATATGCCTCGACTAAAGTGACGAACCTTGCTCTCTACATGGAAGATACTATGATACACTAGACTATTACCGAAAGACATTAAGCGTTTTTCCTTCTGCTAAACCTAATTTGCTTATTTAATTAACTTTCTGATTGGGTATTATATCTGAATTGACTCGATCAAATTGACAAAAGTGGTATGTATCTTGAAGATAATATGATTTAACATTACTGAAAGTCATTACGAATTTTTTATGTAAGCAATTCATTATTTGCATATTTAATGACACTCCCTAATTAGAGCCATATTTTTGATTGACTTGATCATAATTGTTGACACTTTCTCTGGAATACATTGAAGAAACTATAATAACCAAAAGTCGGTTTAGATTTTTTAGACGATCTTATTACTTACTCACATATCCAAAATAGAGATATACATCTGGAATAAAAATTGACAACACGTTCTATGTTCATTGAAAAAACTATGATATGACAATATTGAAGTTATTTACTTTTTTATTTTAGGTAATCACTATTGCGTATTTTACGAACTTTGCTAATTAAGAATATATATCAGGATTGACTTGACCAAAGTTGACGAAACGTGCTATGTATATTGTAGTTACAATTACATAATATTACCAAAAGTCATTTTTGGCCCACGCGGTGGGCGTAGCCCACCTAAGTGGGCCAATGTCATAGGTTGGCGTTTGTTAGTCTGTATGTGTGTCTGTAATATGTATGTCTGTCTGTGTGTGTGTGTGTGTGTTATGGATTTGTATCGTCGATATCTCTCAAACTCATTCATCAAATGTCATGAAAATAGGTACACAGAATCTTTAGGATGGAAACTTGATCTGACAAAGTTTTGGGGGCTGTTGGTTGCATAGTTCAGCAGAAATTAATCTTTGAAGTAATATTTTGACTTATTTTTGCTCATTTACATAGCAAGGGAGGATGCACTAAATTATAAGGAGTGGGGCACAGAGGACTTGGAAGAGTATTACATGACTAGGGTTTTTAGCTTGTGTGTTCATTCGAATGAGCTTTTGTGCTACTGACGTTTTAAATTCTCTGTGTATATCTGTCTTTGTGTTTAACTGTCTGTCTGTGTTGTTTGTCTGTCTAAGAATTATGACAAAGAATGACACTGTCCATTTGTGTATGCAACTAACTTTCCTCATCACAGATATATGTCTGCATTGACCTGACCAAAGTTGACAAAACTTGCTAAATAATTGAAATACTCTGATATAACAGTAGTCTAAATGGTTTAGCATTTTTGCATTACAATAACTAATTAACATATTTAAGAGACTTTCCTACTAAGGAATATATATCAGTATTGTCTTGACCAAAGTTGACAAAATGCCATGTACATTTCATTACTACAGTGGTGAAATACATGTCTTCTACATGTAGTATTTTCGATATAAACATAAGGTATGAAGTTACTGATCCAATAACAAAGATGCCACCTATTTAATATATTAAAACTTATGAGAAAGTGCCGAGTCAGCACTTTTGCATCAGTGGCTTCTCAAAGGAAACCCTACTAACTATGATGTTGTCTTAAATCAAGCATGGTGACATGGTTTTATATTTTTCAACAAAGCATCTTTCAGTGATCATTTGTCGAAATACCAGAAAATTGCCTCTATTCCTAGTATGTTTTCGAACATTTCTATACGCAATCCTATGCCATGAGTAAATTTTGCATAGCCTCTTGGTAGTCTACTTATTCTACCTTAGGGTAGCATTAACACACGGTACAATAAATTATCCACAATTCAGTTTGATTTGTACACACAACGTTAGAATGTTTATAACTTTTTATCGTTATGCCTAAGAGCAGTAATATAAAACCTCTAGATGTATAATTAATTACATCTATTAAAAGTATGTTTACATATATCTCTATAAATTTCAAAGAAATCATTAAATAACCATACAAGTCATTCTGCAGGTACTATAAATGCCAGACTTTGGGTAGTAAGTTATGACAAACTGAAGGGTCATTCTCTGAAAAGTCAGCATGTAAATTTCTTTTGTCTTTCTGCTTGGAATAAATCAATATCCATTTGTTTCACAAAATACCGTAAGTGCAACTAGTCTCCCTACTTTCCATCACCTTATTCTATATTGCTGAAGACACAATCAGTGGAAAAATTTACAAAAATGCTATCTTCTTTCTCAATCAAGCACATTTTTCTAAATCATTTGAAATAGGATTTTAGAAGAAAGGTGTCCATAAAGGTACGTTTTCAGAATTTTAAAAACCAGTCTGTGAATATATGTACACATGGGAGACACAGTAGACCACTGAGGAGTTTCCGAGGGTACCAATCATGATGGGAAATCTCCAGTACTGTGTAACAGGCTGATGAAACTTTTATTTAAAAAAACAAACATCAAAATAAGGAAATTGGTGGCAAGGTCCTATGGAGACAAAAGTTATATAGAGTATTAAAACCCCACCCTTTAGTACTAAGGGTCCAGCCCTAGATCACGTGCAACATCAAGTGCGCAAGCGCATAGTCAATGTCGTCATGAACGCAGTTGATCCGGATCCAAGGCCGACATAATGTACCTGCTGGCAACCGTGATCGGTATGACTGTTGCAGAGGGACGTATTTAACGTAGCTTTCTTTGAGAACCATACAGTTATATGTTGTTGATATACAGCAGGTAAGTTATTTTATGGCTTTTTCAGAGTGTTACGAATCATATCTGATCACAGGACTGCAAATAAATAAGCATAGATATAGCTCCGATAACTTCTGCAACTGCTCGTACGCGTTGCCCTTTCCCAATTGACGTTTCGCTCGACTGAAAGTATCTCTATACAGTACCCCTTTCTCAATACAGATTTAGCCTTATAGTGCTTTATAGATTGCCCAAGGCTCCAGAAATAAAGTGAGTTTGTGTTATTTCATTTGAATGTTTACGCTCCAGTTTTCAGTGGAAAAATCGATCGACTTTTTTCTCGTAGCTTTGTAGAATGTAAATCAACGTGAGAAAGATACGGTAGAGCAGTTACCAGTTCATCTCTCTCTCTCTCTCTCTCTCTCTCTCTCTCTCTTCCAGCATACCATTTTCAATGGTGTTATTTTATTTTATTTTATCGACATAAACACAGTCCCTTCACGAGGGGCAGTGACATGTACCGGTGCGCGTGTATCTCCTTGCGCTGTTTTTTTATTCCTGCCGTGTTTGATATCATACACGCACAACTTGAGTTGCTAAATGTTCGCGGTCTTATAATAGCGTGAATCGAAGGATAAACGTTAGATGAAAGCATTGATGGTGAAGTGATAGTGAAATTCAAGCAATATACTTTGGCAGTCTGTCGTCTACAGGACGTGTGATGAACGCGAAACCCACATTGGCAAACCAGCTGCAATCGCGTACGCCAAAACAAATTCCTAAGTGACAAGTTTAAGATTTGAAAGTCGAAATCAAAATGGCGACAACAGTTTAAAAGATGAAAACTTCGATACTGACATTTTTGTGAAATGTAGAGGCCGAGAGCAACTCTGTAACCGCTATCGCTTTTTCCCCATGAAACTTACAGGCAAACTATTACCCCTTGCGTACTGAACCATCCAAGAAGCCGCAATCATAAACGTATGAAAGACGTCCATTCTGCAAGTGAAATTCCACTATTCAGAAAGTTGCAATGTTAAAAACGACAGCAAAAACACGATTGAGTTATAATGTTTAACACAACATTAACCACGGATTGAAATACTGATCACTTCAAGGCCAAAATTTGCATCGTAACTATGGAGACCAGTGGTTCGTTTCTGGGTAAAACAGACTGAATTCCGAGAACGCGGCAACCATTATCTAAACGCTGCCAATCACAGGATTTGTCAGCTACGTGAAATTTGTAAAATTTGTTACCTTTGATACATTTATCTGTCAATCATTACTGAATGCATCAAAACACCGATAGCCGTCCCGGGGTCATGAACATTTACGAATGAGTAACAACTCTGTAGCGGATCAATTTGACAAAATGAATGGGCCGGAGGCCAGAACGGTGTCCTATATCGCCCAAGTGTCCAGCCGTATGTCTTAATTGTCTTGCAAGATTATGAAATTGTCGATAGCTGTTCGTTATATTTTTTTTATTTGTTTCGTATTTTTCGTGTAGCCTGATGTTCAAACAGGACTCTAAAGTTGTATAACGTAACCATGTGAATATCATCGAAAACAGACTTTGTTTTAACGCATGACTTTTGAAGACTTTGTATAGCCAATGGGCATCATGATCTTTGAACCATAGTTCTGTTCCCGCTGGTATGGGTATATATAAAAGCTAGGTTTTGTCGCGTTTTGTTCAGTTTTCGGTTTTCGTTGTTTTTTTTTTTGTTTTTTTTGGTTTTTTTTTTGTTATTCCGTGTAATGCACTTATCAGTGTTTTCCGCGGGGACGGGAGTGCAGAGAAATTGATCGGACATCGTATTCCGGCAGCTGCAAATTTGATCGCTACACGCCCAACAGGTGGGGATTTGACAATGTCGCAAAATAGTAATTTTTGTTTAGTATATGTACATTATACTTGCAATTTTCCGTTCAGTTCAGCTTCGGCATGCAGATTCAAGCATCGGAATGGATCGATTTTGGTGCAACAATATGATACAATACAGTGTTCGAAATAATCGGTGGCAATGGTGGCATTTGCCACCAAAACCTGTCAATCTGCCACCAATTTTTTTTTCTGGTGGTATTTTTCTACCACTAAATTTTGGGTCATCATGTCATCGATCCTACGGCTTGAATGAAGGAACACTGAAGGAAGACGCGTTGTCTGACGGCGGAAAAACTCGTTAGCAAAATAAAACAAACTAATTGCGACATTTGTGCATGAATGAAAACATAGCGTGAATCCAAACTTGTGATTGGCTAATCTCCATATCGATGACAGCAGCTTTTGTACACTTGACATGTTGTTGCCCTCTGTGATAGCTGCATATGCAGTCATACGGCACAAGATAAAAGCATGTTGTGACATTTTGAAAATACAGCAAAACCGCAGCCTGCGTGATTTAATAATAATAAATACTTGCAATTCATTAACCAGTACAGGGCTCAACAATTCCTATCGCCCGACGCCGGGCCGTGCTGGTGAATTTTGCGTTCGGGCAAGTATAAAATCAATATGCTTCCCGTCCGATGGGCAAGTGCACCAGCGGTTGAATTAACTAAGCTCTGGACAATTCAAGCTTCAAAAGGTAGTTCATTACGTCTGTACACGCCTACAATCATTTTAAGTCCTTCAACTCTGAGAATTTTTTTTTCTGAAACCCTTGAAAATCCGCCCGACATCGCTAAATAATTGTTGTTGCTGTTGTAAAACATAAAAAAGTCGTAAAATTAGAGTTTTGCGACATGTTCTCTCCAACATACGTGGAGTCAACTGACTGTTTTCTATGTTTGCCGTAAAGTGGTATGCCCTTGACAGTGGTTGCCATTCTCTTTGTGCAAGTGTATGACGGTCGACTTCACTCGAGAGTGTAATTGCACCTTGCATTGTGCTTGGTAAATGGATGTAAACTTTATTTGGAGCCATGGATCTCGGCAATGCTTAGTGTGAAACGCATTAATCAACCCTCGGTTGAAAAAGTACAAGTTTACATCGTAATCGAAACGGGCTCAGTCGACCAAGGAGGCCACATATTGCAGCTACGTAGTGCGTGAGATGCAGACAGTTTCAAATTACGTGACCTTGGTTGTTAGGAATCGGCTCTCACTTAGTTAGAGAAAACAAATCTGCACTGAAGAGTAACGAAAACGAAATAGTCCGTGGGCTAGAGGGGGTCTACGTGCACCCCCCCCCACAGGATAACAAACCTGTATTTTTCAGAACCCTTGGGATCCCTAGAATACGAAATGGAATTTTAACAGGAAAAATATAGGGACGCAATAGCTGTTATGGTCATGTTTTGAAGGGTACCGCAAAATCACGATTTTCCAAGCCAAATGCATTTCGTCAAATCTGTCTTCTTGTAAGTCATGTGCTGAGCTCATTTTTTAACATAACCTCACTTGTTTGGTATCATTAAGAAAGGGAATTATTCTTCTTTAAGATGACATATTGCATTATGCAATATCTTCTACAGTTTTCGTCAAATATAACCAAAACTTACCCCTTACCCAAAATTTAACATTGCAATTACAGTAAAACTCAAATTCTACCAATTTTTTAGCTGGGCATAATAAAATATGCATTGCTTTGTCTGCAATCTGTTTTATTTGATACAGGGACATGTCAGAAATATGAAATAGACTTTTAACAGAAAAAATATTGGGAATCTACAGCTGTAACAGTCATATTTTGAAGGGTACCGCAAAGTAACAGTGTTGCAGATTGCATGCATTTTTGTTAAAACTGTCTTCCTATAAGTTATCTGCTGAGCTTGTTTTTGAATATAACCTGGCTTGTTAGGTATCATTAGAAAGATATTTACTAATCTTTGAAATGACATATTGTAACATGCAATATCTTGTGCAGTTTTCATGATATATAACCAAAACTTACCCCATACCCCAAAGTTTACATTGAAAATTTCAGTCATAGCTAAAACCAAATTCTACCATTGTTTTAGCTTGACACAAAAAATATGGCCGTTTTTGCTATGAAATCTATTTATTTGGTACAAGGACATGTCAGAAATATGAAATAGACTTTTAACAGAAAAAATATTGGGAATCTACAGCGTAACAGTCATATTTTGAAGGGTACCGCAAAGTAACAGTGTTGCAGATTTGCATGCATTTTTGTTAAATTTGTCGTCTTATAAGTTATCTGCTGAGCTTGTTTTTGGATATAACCTGACTTGTTAGGTATCATTAGAAAGCTAATTTACTAATCTTTGAAATGACATATTGTAACATGCAATATCTTGTGCAGTTTTCATGATATATAACCAAAACTTACCCCATACCCCAAAGTTTACATTGAAAATTTCAGTCATAGCTAAAACCAAATTCTACCATTGTTTTAGCTTGACACAAAAAATATGGCCGTTTTTGCTATGAAATCTATTTTATTTGGTACAGGGACATGTCAGAAATATGAAATAGACTTTTAACAGAAAAAATATTGGGAATCTACAGCTGTAACAGTCATATTTTGAAGGGTACCGCAAAATCATAGTGTAGCAGATTTGCATGCATTTTTGTTAAATTTGTCTTCCTATAAGTTATCTGCTGAGCTTGTTTTTGGATATAACCTGGCTTGTTAGGTATCATTAGAAAGATAATTTACTAATGTTTAGAATGACATATTGTAACATGCAATATCTTGTGTAGTTTTCATGATATATAACCAAAACTTACCCATACCCCAAAGTTTACATTGAAAATTTCAGTCATAGCTAAAACCAAATTCTACCATTTTTTAGCTTGACACAAAAAATCTGGCTGTGTTTGCTATGAAATCTATTTTATTTGGTACAAGGACATGTCAGAAATATGAAATAGACTTTTAACAGAAAAAATATTAGGACTCTACAGCTGTTGCGGTCATATTTTGAAGGGTGCCGCAAAATCACAGTGTTGCAGATTTGCATGCATTTTGTTAAATTTGTCGTCTTATAAGTTATCTGCTGAGCTTGTTTTTGAATATAACCTGGCTTGTCAGGTATCATTAGAAAGATAATTTACTAATGTTTAGAATGACATATTGTAACATGCAATATCTTGTGTAGTTTTCATGATATATAACCAAAACTTACCCCATACCCCAAAGTTTACATTGAAAATTTCAGTCATAGCTAAAACCAAATTCTACCATTTTTTAGCTTGACACAAAAAATCTGGCTGTGTTTGCTATGAAATCTATTTTATTTGGTACAAGGACATGTCAGAAATATGAAATAGACTTTTAACAGAAAAAATATTAGGACTCTACAGCTGTTGCGGTCATATTTTGAAGGGTGCCGCAAAATCACAGTGTTGCAGATTTGCATGCATTTTTGTTAAATTTGTCGTCTTATAAGTTATCTGCTGAGCTTGTTTTTGAATATAACCTGGCTTGTCAGGTATCATTAGAAAGATAATTTACTAATGTTTAGAATGACATATTGTAACATGCAATATCTTCAGTAGTTTTCATGATATATAACCAAAACTTACCCCATACCCCAAATTTACATTGAAAATGCAGTCATAGCTAAAACCAAATTCTACCAATTTTTTAGCTTGACACAAAAAATATGGCCGTTTTTGCTATGAAATCTATTTGATTTTGTACAGGAACATATCAGAATATGAAATAGACTTTTAACAGAAAAAATATTGGGAATCTACAGCTGTAACAGTCAGATTTTGAAGGGTACAGGAAAATCTCAGTATTCCTGACTTGTGTGCATTTTTGTTGAATCTATCGTCTTTTAAGTCATCTGCTGAGCTTCTTATAGAATATAATGTAAGTTGTTAGGTATCATTAGTAAGATTATTTACTAGTCTTTAAAATGACATAATGTAACATGCAATATCTTGTACAGATTTTTATGAAATATGACCAAAACTTACCCCATACCCCAAAATTTACATCGAAAACTACTGTCATAGCTAATGTCAAATTCAAGCAATTTTTTACGCAGACATAAAAAATTAGACAATTTTTTGTATAAATCTGTTTTATTTTGTATTTTGCCATATCAGAAATATGAAATGAACTTTTAACAGAAAAATATTAGGATTCTATAGCTGTAACAGCTGTATTTTTAAGGGTACAGCAAAATCTCAGTATTCCTGATTCGTATGTGTTTTTTGTTAAATCTGTCATCTTATAAGTCGTCTACTAAGCTTGTTATTGATTATAACTGGGTTTGTTTAGTATCATTGAAAAGGTAATTGAATATTCTTTACAATGACATATTGTAACAGGCAGTATCTTGTATATTTTACATGGAATATGACCAAAACGTACCCCATACCCCAAGGTTTATATTGAAAGTACTGTCATACATAACGTGATCAAATTCCGTGAATTTTTAGCTAGACATGATAAAAATAGCTCTGTTTCGGTATTAAATCTGTTGTATATGGTACTGGGTCATGTCAGAAATGTGAAATAGACTTTAACAGAAAAATATTTGGACTGTATGGTTGTAACAGCCATATTTTGAAGGGAAATGCAAAATCGCAGTACCGCAAACTGGCACCTTTTGTTAAATTCTTCTTCTTGTAAGTCATCTGCTGAACTTATTTTGTGACACAACCTGGCTTGTGAGGTATCATTAGTAGGGCAATTTATTTTTCTTTAAGATGACATATTGTTATACACAATGTCACTCATAGTTTTCCTGGAATATGGTCAAACTTTACCCCATACCCAAAAAGTTCAAATCGCAAATTACGGCTTATCTTAAATTCTACCATTTTTGCTGCACATAATACAAAAGGCAATTCTTGTTTAAAATCTGATTTATTTGTTACAAAAGTATGTCACAAGTATAAAATTAACTTATAACGGGAAGATGATACAATTAGTAGCCATTTGGATCATTTTTGGAGGGGAACCCATATATTGCGAATGTATGTGTTTCGGCAAATTTGCCCTGATACCTGGGTACCCTTCCAAATATGATCCAAAAGGCTACAAAATCATATTATGTTCCTGTTAAAAGATAGTTTCATATTTGTGACATACTTTTTTAACAAAATCACAGATTTCATAGATTGCATACAAGCATTGCCTTTGGTATATAAAGTTAATAAATTGTAAAAAAAGGTAGAGTTTCAGATTTGCAGTAATTTGCTGTGTAAACCTTGGGTATGGGGTAAGTTTTGGTCCTATTTCATGAAACCTAAACAAGACATCGCATATTACGATATGTCATTTTAAAGACTAGTAAATTACCTTTCTATTGATACCTAACAAGCCAGGTTATGTCAAAAATCAAGCTCAGCAGTGACTTATAAGAAGACACATTTAACGAAAAAGCAAGCGAGTTGGCAATACTGTGATTTTGCGAGACCCTTCAAAATATGACTGTTACAGCTGTAGAGTCCCAATATATTTTCTGTTAAAAGTCTATTTCATATTTCTGACATTCCTCAGTACCAAATAAAAGATTGATATAAAGCATTGCCTTATTTGTTATGTCTAGCTAGAAAATTGGTAGAATTTGACGATAGCTACGAAAGTAATTTTCGATATAAACTTTGTGGTATGGGGTAAGTTTTCGTCATATTCCATGAAAACTATATCAGACATGGCATATAACAATATGTCATTTAAAACAGTAGTAAATTAGCTTTTTAATGATACCAAATAAACATGGTTATGTAATAAAATAAGCGCAGCAGAAGACCTACAATGGGACAAAGTTAACAAAAGCACATATGAGTCTGCACTGCTGTGATTTTGCAGTATTCCACAGAATATGCCTGTTACAGCCATAGAATACCAATATTCTTTTCTTCTGTTAAAAGTCTATTTCATATTTCTGACATGTTTCTGTACCAAATAAAATATATTTAATAGCAAAAATGGCCAGATGTTATATGTCTAGGTAAAAAATGGTAGAATTTAGTTTAGCTATGACTGAAATTTTCAATGTAAACTTTGGGGTATGGGGTAATTTTGGTTATATATCATGAAAACTACACAAGATATTGCATGTTACAATATGTCATTCTAAACATTAGTAAATTAGCTTTCTAATGATACCTAACAAGCCAGGTTATATCCAAAAACAAGCTCAGCAGATAACTTATAGAAGACAAATTTAACAAAAATGCATGCAAATCTGCTACACTATGATTTTGCGGTACCCTTCAAAATATGACTGTTACAGCTGTAGATTCCCAATATTTTTTCTGTTAAAAGTCTATTTCATGTTTCTGATATATCTCTGTACCAAATAA
Organism: Ptychodera flava; assembly: GCF_041260155.1. Classification (NCBI taxonomy): domain Eukaryota; kingdom Metazoa; phylum Hemichordata; class Enteropneusta; family Ptychoderidae; genus Ptychodera; species Ptychodera flava. The sequence continues at coordinate 34,449,926 of NC_091929.1, read as the reverse complement.
AACAGATTTAATAGCAAAAAAGGCCATATTTTTTGTGTCAAGCTAAAAAATGGTAGAATTTGGTTTTAGCTATGACTGAAATTTTCAATGTAAACTTTGGGGTATGGGGTAAGTTTTGGTTATATATCATGATAACTACACAAGATATTGCATGTTACAATATGTCATTCTAAACATTAGTAAATTATCTTTCTAATGATACCTAACAAGCCAGGTTATATTCAAAAACAAGCTCAGCAGATAACTATAGGAAGACAAATTAAACAAAAATGCATGCAAATCTGCAACACTGTTACTTTGCGGTACCTTCAAAATATGACTGTTACAGCTACAGATTCCCAATATTTTTTCTGTTAAAAGTCTATTTCATATTTCTGACATGTCCCTGTACCAAATGAAATAGATTTCATAGCAAAAACGGCCATATTTTTTGTGTCAAGCTAAAACAATGGTAGAATTTGGTTTTAGCTATGACTGAAATTTTCAATGTAAACTTTGGGGTATGGGGTAAGTTTTGGTTATATATCATGAAAACTACACAAGATATTGCATGTTACAATATGTCATTCAAAGATTAGTAAATTATCTTTCTAATGATACCTAACAAGCCAGGTTATATTCAAAAACAAGCTCAGCAGATAACTTATAGGAAGACAGTTTTAACAAAAATGCATGCAAATCTGCAACACTGTTACTTTGCGGTACCCTTCAAAATATGACTGTTACAGCTGTAGATTCCCAATATTTTTTCTGTTAAAAGTCTATTTCATATTTCTGACATGTCCCTGTATCAAATAAAACAGATTGCAGACAAAGCAATGCATATTTTATTATGCCCAGCTAAAAAATTGGTAGAATTTGAGTTTTACTGTAATTTGCAATGTTAAATTTGGGGTAAGGGGTAAGTTTTGGTTATATTTGACGAAAACTGTAGAAGATATTGCATAATGCAATATGTCATCTTAAAGAAGAATAAATTCCCTTTCTAATGATACCAAACAAGTGAGGGTTATGTAAAAAATGAGCTCAGCACATGACTTACAAGAAGACAGATTTGACGAAAATGCATTTGGCTTGGAAAATCGTGATTTTGCGGTACCTTCAAAACATGACCATAACAGCTATTGCGTCCCTATATTTTTCTGTTAAAATTCCATTTCGTATTCTAGGGATCCCAAGGGTCTGAAAAATACAGGTTTGTTATCCTGTGGGGGGGGGGGGTGCACGTAGACCCCCTCTAGCCCACGGACTAAAACTTGAATCTGCTTTCTTCACGAATACATTTATCAAAATAAAACTTTGAAGACGGCTGTGCTCAGTGAGTGAACGTGTAAACAGGTAAAAGGGTTGCAGATGTACATGTGCGTATGCATTGGCAGATAAACACTAGCAGAGTAGTTGTTTGTGATCTCAGCTTGATAATAAAGAGCAGCAGCCAGCCCCGGCAGCCAGTCAAGCACATTGTAAATTAAAGACATTATTTAATGGAGAAAATCTGAAAGTCACACAATCTTATTGATCTTATCCAAAGATGTAATGAAACTTTAATAAGGCAATGTATCAAAATTCATTTGATTGGACTTCTTGAAGTACATTGTTATATTTACTAACACATTTATGATGACCATGTAACTCTGATTTAAAACTTGTACAAATGAAATTCTGTTATTGGCCTTTATGTTGAAAGTGAATGTGATATTTGTAACTTAATTTGATATGACTTCTAAGCTTCAGCAGCTATACTTACTTTAAGTCATGCTTGAAGTTTATGAGTATCTCATATTATAATTAGCTAAATTAAGCCATCAACAAAACTGAATGGAGTGAATTTGATCCAAGTTTCGTTACATATATGCTTTTGCTTAATGAGCATGCCATGAGTCATCATACTTACATTTTGCTATATTTTTTTGAATACATTTTTGAAAGTTTCATGAGTTTCCCCATATCATAATTAGTTCATTTGCATATATTTGCAATATTTTTGATATGTATCCCTTTTTCTCTCAACAGATTTCTGAAGGGCTGACCATAATTAATAACCAATTATAGCCCATGGCATTCACCTCCAGGGAGCACAGAAACGATAGTGAAAGATGTCAACTGTCAATCACACCAAATTCACTTACTTTGACTTGGTCATGTCATTGCTCCTACACAATTTGAAATGCATAACAGTCCAACAGAACAACCCATCTTGAATCATTCTTGTCACAACTCAAATTATTTCCAAAGTTGCACTTCAAAAGTCTTACTTTATCTAACTTTATTGTAATTGTTGTGTACATTCCTGAGTTGTTCTTTGTCATTGTATAGTGTAACTTGAAAAATGCGCATTGTTTGTTCATTTTATTAAAATTGTCTTGCTTCATTTACTCTAGTAAAAGAGTTATTAAAACTCATGTGTCATGTAATCATTGTCAATGGAAATATTTTGGTCTGTCATTATTTATATACGCTCGTGTAACTTCAGAGACCCCATGCTTGCTTTTATAACATAGAACGCAAATCCTATTTTTTTGTAAATTTATGTAGTGACAAATTCTATTATTCGATTAAACTTGCATTTTTCAACTATTTCGCGTGGGCAACTTAAGTTTTACTTTGATTGATTTTGTAAAACATCGTATAACTAATTTGCATATTTAGCAAGCTTTTCTAGATAGGGATATATATTTATTGATTTCATCTAAGTCGATGAAAGCTGTTATGTACATTGAAAAATTTATGATAAACTATTTATAAAGGTTGTTCAGCAATTTTACATTAACAAATTACTAATTTGCATATTTAACTAACTTTCCGAAGAACGGATATAAGACTGGAAGGACTCCAAAACAGGTTATGAAACTTGCTAAGTATAGTGATGAGACAAATATGTTGAATAAGTGAAATATTTTTGCATTTTCATGTAACCTTATTCATAATTCGTATATCTAATGAGTTTTCAAAGTTTGGCATATAGCTTGAAGCCAGAACCCTAGCTTGAGGGACTATAGCTAGAGGACTATAGCTTGAAGCTATAGTCCCTCGTTCCTTCGGCACTCGCAACTGCTCTCGGAACGTTCAATCGCGCCTTCGGCGCTGAGCTTGCGATTCCCACACCGTTGTATGTGCGAGACACTACGTCAGTAAGAGACAGAAAGGACACTGGACTGTCGACAGTCTAAGTAATTACCTTGTGATTAGATAGCGTCGGATTTTGTGATAATTTGTGTTTTTGCTATAAATATGGAGCGGTAGAGTTGATTAGATAGATTTTGGGGATTTATCTGTACACTGTCTATTTCTTTTGTTTTGTAAACTTTGTCAAAATGCGCTGCAATTAAGCCATTAGCAAGAGAGGGACTTATTTACGTAGACAATGTCTGGCTGAAATCAATTCCCTGGAGGTTGTCTTCTAGGAGTTTAGGCTGTCAAAACATATAGGTTATTGTAATAAGAACAATAGTCTTTGCATTGTTTTATTCCTTTTTGTTAATTTCACTATAACTTAGTTGATATCATATAGGGCTCAGCCCTAAGTGTCGCGCCAGGTGTTAAGTATAGGATAAAGCCCGAGTACGTGGGCTCTTCTGGTATATAAAGTCCAACCCAACGAGAAAATGTCGAGGCCGCTGGCCGAGACATTTTATCGTAGGGTTGGACTTTATATACCAGAAGAACCCGAGTACGAGGGTTTTATCCGACTTACAAACTATCACCCCTAACTGATATATTTTCGTTTTCAATGTGTTTACGTCAACCGTCCCCTTTGTCAATGGAACATGTTTACTATAGGATACGAATTAAAACTTTTATTTGTGAAATAGTCTTCCAATGTAATGGAACTTCCTATAAATGCCCTAAGGCACATTATTTTATGTTTGTACCACCGCAGATTTTGTGTTGCAGCTGGTTTCCGCTGTGTTACCAAATTTGAATATTAGGAAAAAACGTACCAGATGTCCACAGAATATGACATGTTCACTTTTGATTGGACAGTACTTACTAAGGCGCTGTCATTCGTTTCTGGATTTGGTGACCAAGGCTTTAAGAGTAAATAAAACACCCTGAATTGAGCACTCTGATTGGTCAATCAACAGTAGATAGTTTTTAATATCAGAAATGCTATTAGTATTAATTGATCATTAGTTATAGTAAAGGATAAAATAGAATTAATTAGTACTTGCTATATACGTTTGTACGACCACTATGGCCAGTTTATCCTCTGATGAAAAAGTGGTTCTAGAACAGTTACCACCCAGAAAAATACCTTCTGGACAATCACCACCAGACATTTACCCCTCGGCAAATTACCACCAACATTTACCACCGAGACATTTACCCCCAAAGACACTTACCACCCTGATATTTACCCTAATACTATTATAAAGACAATATTGCTTGATGTCAAATAGGAAATGATGAAAAAAGAAGGTTCCCGAAAAAACGTGAAGACTGCGTTTGCATTCTTTTCTAGTTCTGTCTCCTGCTTGGCGCCACATGATCTACCTTTGCTATGCCTGGCAAGTGTTAGCATACATTCTCATTTTCACCTTTTCTAATTTTTACCCTATGCCTATCAGGGAAGCGAACCCGGATGCCCGACACTAAAGACGACCCTCTCTCTAACAACTACGCCACGAAGAATTGTCTGCCGCTGTCTTCCAATTGAAAGCTGAAAACTAGTTTTCCGTCTAAAAACTGGCAATGTTTGTATCTAGTTATTGACACAGAGGGCGCTTTTCTAAATTTTAATCCCTGCATTCTTTGCGTATGTCTTCGTTCATTTCAGAAAATAGTATCCACCTTTTTATCTAAATTAATTTTTATAATTTATACCAAAATTGAGGTTCTTTATCCAGAATATACACCCCTGTATCATTCCAGTTAACTATTGCTACCATATTTAACTATAGATTCTCTGCTTTTTGAAAATATATAGTGTGAGGGGGTTTCCTTTTCATCTTATATTGGAAATATTTCTTTGAAAGAACTGTGTGTTCAACATGCAGCTTCGCCATAAAGGAAAGGTTCCTGTCCAAATTGCGGGCCCAGGTAGGGGGTTCTTAACAAAGCAAATGATCCATTTTTCCAGTCGTCACACCAGATTTTAATTCGATGCCCGTTTCTCGTCAACCTTAAAAGCAAATGGTTTATTCATAAATTTTCGGACATTTTATCCTTGTAAATATATTACTATCACAAAGAATATTGGAATGCCAAACTAAATTATTCAATCCTTGTATATAAATGTTTATTACATTAAAATAGCGATTTCCTGACTTTTTACATATCAGTTAGGTTATAAGTCGATGGACCGAAATAACGTTTCGATCAACGTTAGATATTGCTGAAATTTAAATAATACTGGGAAGTTAAAAATTAAAACAAATAATACAAAGAGTTCGCTCGCCGCCTCTCTTGCCAAATATCATTGAAACAGTTCTGTTTTCTTGCCTCACTACTTATCAAACTGCTGCTTGTGATATTGAATATGCTGATATCTTAACTGCATGAAAACCCAATAATACTTACTGTATTAGCAAGGAAAAATACTATTTTATTTCTGAAAAAAAAAATGTCTGTATATTGCCTGTATTTTAACTGTATAGTGCAAGTACAGATGCATATAATCTTGTTTGTATTCAGCAAGCCTGTATCCATGTGGACTCATGTGAATTCACGTGTATTATTCTATAATACGGGCAACTCAATATCTTAAAATTATCTGATTATTGTGCTTTGGTGCAGTGCTTGCTTCTGCATCATGTACAGTGAATTTGAAAATAGCTTGGAATTACAATGTGCTTGATTTATAAGAAAAACGTTTCTGGCGATAGAAAATAACGGCAACTGCATCCATTGGAATGTTCTACTTTGATAGATTTTACAACCAATTAACCCAGTACGACGCGTCCACTGTTCTCACTCACAGAACAGGTGCAGCCAACGAACAATGTACTTTTAAAAGGGTCTTGACTATGACAAGATATATTGTGCATGACAAATAATGTGAAGTGACTAATTTTAAGATGATGAGGAGTATTGATGAGGGTAATTAATTAGCTGTTCATAATTTGCCCTCCCACTGAAATTTTTCGACTTACCTTCCCGCACTCAAACTTCATTTTATCCACTCCCCACTTATTTTGACTGTTTCCCCTCCCGCTGTTATTTTTGAAGCTCCCATGCTCTGGGGCGAAAAAGCGTGCCGATTTGCCCTGCCCTGTAAAAATTACCCTCAAAATTTTGTCATTTCATTTTTCCTGCAACCATGAAGCTACCATACCCTGAGATGAAAAAAAAAACCTGTCGATTTTCCCCTACCCTGTGAAAAAATTTCCCCTGAAAATTAACATTTCCATGCAGACACATACTGCAGTGGCCTTCTATTTGGTTTACATCCCGAATGATATGGATGACTGGCTCCTACATGCGTCTCCTATATAACACGACACCAAAGAAAAGTCTATTTGATTTTCAATGCATATATCCACAGCAAAAGAAAATTAAATATTGTGTGCCCATAGAAATGTTCAGATCTTGTCTCCGCAAGTTTTCTAAAAAGGCGCCCTCTATCGTCACATAAATGTCGACATACGTTGTCGACGTTCTGAGAACAGATCCCCTAGCACAGGCCCTTGCTTGGTCTAAATTTTTTATCGGTTCACCTAACACTACGGCCCAAAGGCGCCGCATTTTGTACGGTGATAGCGTCCCGAATTTTCGCCACACATACGTGAAGTGCGCATTAATCAGAGAGTCAATTTCACCTCCCGCGTCATGTTGAAAATTTCGCCGTCTTTCCTTGCTGCACAGCTAAATATTGATAAATGGGTAACAGGTCCTATTCCCGTATATGTTGCCCTTACAATTATAATATTTGGAAAGAATTTCACATGGGAATTCCAAAACTATGCAAGCGATAACAGCCATATGCAAAATTAAGTTAAAACACAGTTAACAGCAAAACGATCTTCAACTCGTCATTTCATAAAATAGAGGGAAACTCAAAAAATACAACAATAGAGTTTTAGTTACCCTTCATGATATGTGTCATACCAAATATTATAAAAAATAACAGCGAAATGAAAAAGTTAAACTAACGATTTTTTCAGATGTATTTTTCATTTTACGATGTGTCTAGTTAGCTCGATTTCCAATAGAAAACAATGGCGTTTAATGTACTGAACAGACCGTACAACTCTCGCAGGGCTGTAGTTGTGGGTGTCAAATTCCGTAGAGTAGGCTGTCTGTCTGTCTGGATGGATGTAGACATTTTGTGTCCGTAAACCGTTTAAACTGACAAACCGCTTAACATTTGGCATCGAAAGTTTGTCATGCCAAGATTCCCCGGCACAAACGCTGTAGGTTCGAAATCATTTCCATATGAAAAGATACCTTACTTGAGGTGTGAACTGACTGTCAATCGGTGATTGCTCTACAAATATCACGGGTAGTGTCATATTCATAAACCTTGTGATCTTTTGTTCTACTTGATCGGTAGTTTATTTACTCTCTGGGAGTCATAAGCCGTTAATTCGGTAATGCGGAATTTTTCCGCTCTCAGGGGATTAGTCTACCTACATGGTTTGTGCCGGCCAATCCCCTCATGGTGACGGTCTAACTTGGTACACGAAGATGGGGATTTGTTCAAATGAAGTTGATTGGAGGATTCCATCGAGAGTTATTGATTTTAGAATGATTATTTTCCGTATTTTTCTAGGGTTTTCAGATCACGTGACTTAGTGTTTGATTTGGGGGGGGGGGGTGACTGTGAACAGTCTCCATGCATAGCTTCATATAGGACACGGTTGAGAATTGAATATGTAAATAAACATCAATTTACCAAATCGTGCTGTTCTTGTTATTTTTCGTTAAATGTAATATTGGTTATGAGGTTGTCAGACGAGAGCGAAAAGCGTGTCTAGCCGCGATCGACAGCGCGGACGTATACATGATGATGCACATATTATTGTTTCTGATGAAGGCCAAGGCGGGTTTGGCACCTGATCAGTGTTCCCGCTAAGGCTTATTTGCGCGCTAGTTGCGCAGTGTCTCCGATTGCTCTCGCAGTGAAATTTCATGTTTTGCGCAACTTTAGCTGGTTTAGTGTCAGTCATTTCGATCGGTATTAGTTTTGGCAATGATAACTCAGGGCGAAATGTGCGATCTCAGCGCGGATTTAAACGATTTTACTTCCGCGTTTCGAGTTTAGCGCCCGTTGGCGGCGCAGTTGCCACCTACGTTCATTGTACGTTGTGACTACGTATTAGCATATGGACATGGCTAGGGGCTGCCCCTGTGAGGCAATCAGGCGTATCTCATGAGGTCTTCAAATGACCAAGATGAAGTTCAAAGTGTCGCGACAGATAATAAAGTGATCCCGAATCCACTGCTAAACGAAGAGCTGGCATGGTAGGGGACGTTTTTTGACTTCATGGCAGACGACAGTTGGAACATTTCACTTACGACAGTCAGCAACACAGTAACTTGCGAGTGAGTATCGATATATTCACTGAATTTTCAAAACATTTGTGAGATATGTCATTCATTATTCTCACCAAATTTACACGCTTGAGATCGTTTAATAGTAATTTATTTGCACGTTTCATAGCACATAGTGGCACATCATTTGCTAGAATTCAGTCAAGAAGTTTGTAGTAGGATCGGACATACCTACGGACTACAACGTAGTGACGTTACTTACTTATAGTCGGTAACTTGCGAGTGAGTATCGATACATTCACTGAATTTTCAAAATGTGAGATATGTCATTCATTATTCTCGCCAAATTTACACGTTTGAGATCGTTTAGTAGCAACTGATTTGCAAGTTTTGTAGCATATAGTGGCACATCATCTGCTAGAATTCAGTCAAGAAGTTTGTTGTAGGATCGGACATACCTACGTACTACAACGTAGTGACGTTACTGATAGTTAGGCATAGCCCACCAGCTGAAGGCCACTAGCTTGTGATGAAAAGCCCCATCTAAGAGTCAGGACCGCCCACATTGTACCGACTGATCCATTAGCTCAGTTGGTAGAGCATCCGTAATGTCTACGGGGTGTGGGTTCGAGTCCCGCATGGGTCACTTTTCATTCACCACTTTACTTCATATAAAAATTCGTATGGTGAGTCATTTCAAATTTACCCTTCTCTGGCTTTGCATCATTCATAAGATGATCCTCATCACCAATAACTGATTCCTAAGTTGGTGACTTGTGTGCGAGGCCCTGTAGAATCCCGCGGGATCCTTAGGCTGAAAGGTAAGGTGATGAGTTTAGCCGTTTACTCACCATCCACGCACACAGAATGAGTCAGGACCGGCCACATTGTACCGACTGATCCATTAGCTCAGTTGGTAGAGCATCCGTAATGTCTACGGGGGTGTGGGTTCGAGTCCCGTATGGGTCACTTTTCATTCACCACTTTATTATATATATATATATATATATATATATATATATATATAAATATATATATATATATATATATATATATATATATATATATATATATATATATATATATATATATATCGAGCATGTTCAAACACTTAATTTTCAGTTATATCAAGCATGTTCAAACACTTAATATTCAGTTATATATATATATATATATATATATATATATATATATATTATATATATATATATATATATATATATATATATATATATATATATATATATATATATATATATATATATATATATATAAGAACTTGGTAGAGTGCCTCTACGAGTCATGAGGCTTGGTCGTATTGTTAAATACTGGCTCAAATTAATTTGTAGTGATAATGCAACATATATTTAAATGTGTTACAATTACCAAATTGAAATGGCTGAGAAGGGATACAGTTGTTGGGCTTATAATGTTAAACATTTGTTGTTAACTTATGGTTTTGGTATTGTATGGGATATGCAAGCCGTGGGTTACGCATCTTCTTTCTTATCTGCATTTAAGCAAAGATCTTTTGATATTGACTTCCAACAATGGAACACAAACCTTCACAATACTCCAAGTTAGATTCATATCGCCTTTACAAAAACAACCCTGTGCTTGAGAAATATTATGTGTTATTAACTTGGAGATATTTAGAAGAGCATTATGTAAATTTCGAGTGTCGAATCATAACTTGCGTATTGAGAGTGGTCGATTTGAAGTTTGCCAGTTGTGTAATGACAATCAAATAGAAAGCGAGTTTGATTTTTGTTTAGTTTGTCCAGTGTATAATGATATAAGGAAACGTTTTCTTCCGCCTTACTGTCATGACTTACCAACAGAAACGAAGTTTGTGAATCTTCTTAGTTCACAACATCCTAGTGCTATTATCAATTTATGTAAGTTCATCTTTTATAGTTTCAGCCGAAGAGAAAACTTATTATCCACGAGCAATAATGTATAACTGCCCCTAAGTTTGTCTGTATTATTTTTACAAGGATTGTAAGAAAGGCCGGTGGCCTATATTACTGAATAAACATTATATATATATATATATATATATATATATATATATATATATATATATATATATATATATATATATATATATATATATATATATATATATATATATATATATATATATATAATATAATGCATGTGTGAATACATTTGTCCTGTTTATTTGTTGGTGATTTTATTCTAAGTTTTTTGATATTGTATGTTTGTATGTTTGTTTGTTTTTTCTAATTATTTGTCCGTGTTTAGTATTTATTTGTGTTTTTGCATGCTTGTTTAGCATGTTTGTTATATTTGATTAATTATTTGCTTATGTATTTATTTATTTGTTTGTTTGTTTGTTTACCTCCCTGCTCCCCTGTGGTCTACAGACAGGAAATTTTCAGTATATTAATGCGAATTACCCGTTATTTGTTGAGTTTTTGATTTGAATACGTATTCAGCAATTTACAGTTCAGCTTTAGAAAAATATGGATCATGGATGTGTAAAATACTTGAAATTTGACAAAACATTTAAAAAGCTTACGTTATAGACTGCCCTTTTACGTGTTGCTAGGCAGATCAGTTTTGTCATTTTAGCATTTATTATACAAACCTTTGTCTTTATATAATACAATAAAACTTGTATTCAACCACGGACTTTCCTCGTCTTTCTAATTTCACAAGTCAACCATCGCCCGTCAAATAAAAATACAAACTGCACATATCTGCTAACAAATATTTTTGCAAGGAAACTAGAGACCACTATGAGTGAATATGAAGGCATAGGACGTCATGGTGCATTGCAATGCATTTTGGGTAATCAAGGTTAAAATTGTATATAATGCCACCTACGACAGCACATTGCAATGCATTATGGGTAATCTACACGGGACATCCAAGAAGGCCTGACCCCCAAGCTTAAAATTGAACATAGTGCCCCTAGGATGTTAGTCCATGAAAACAAGGACCAAAATGAGTTTCACACCTGGTCTCTATGGCATATTCATAGACTTTCAAAATAGCAACAATTGTTTAGATTTTGCTGCATGACGTGTGCATATTTATGAAGTCACATATAAAAAGGCATTGATAAATGATTTTCAATTCGCCATGCTGTGTGAATTCACTTTTAATTTAAAGTAAATAATAGTTTTAATATCAGATGTAACAGACGCCATTTCTCTGGCAGTTTGTCTAGTATAACAATATATAAAGAACGGCTGCATGGATTTCAGTCAAATTTGATACAGAAGTTTAGTTACCAAATGACCAAAACTCGTCACCTTTCATTCATGCGGGCTACATATTAATAATTTTATCAAAATTCTAATTTATCTGTTACATATTACTTAGGAGAACATCAAAATGACCAAAGTTTGTCATGTACCAAGGTTTACTGCACCAAAAATAAAGTCTCTTGTAAAATATTTGTAATGTTGCTTCGAGTGAGTTGCATCATGACAACTAGTGATTAAGCATACTTCAGTTAGCACAACAACATCAATAATATTCCAAATGAAATTAAAATCACCAAAATAATGTCAAAAATGAGCGACTTTTCCCTTTAATGTGCTTGCATTGCAACTTTTCATGCCTTTGTTCTAAACTCTCACCAAATTAATACTCCTGAATACTGTCACCCGTGCTTCGGCGACTTCGGCGCTATGTTTGAATTTCTCGACGAAACTTGTTTTAGTTGCATTTTATTTTCCGATCGCTGAATTTTTGCTCTTGCCCTCAATAAAATGGCGATCTTACGGCGTTTGCATGTGCAGAATCAGGGTCTTATATTGACTCGTTTTAATCGGTTAGCGTCTCTTAAATTGTACAGACCAAATACCTGTCAAGTTGTTGTAATTTATACCAAATTTTGGCGAATATCAACCATGAAAATTCCAGTAAACTGCAAAAATAACACAGAACAGAGGCGAACGGGCGTAGAGTCTCCACTGTAATCGGGCAGTGAACATATCGATCGATATTCTTTGTCCGAAATTGATACATTGTTGTCTCGCTCACTTGCGTGTAGTTCCCCGTTCACAATGGCGCCAAACTACGCCGAAGTGCGCCAAAATGTGCTGAAGCGTACGTAAAAGTATCACCAAAACTGAAAAAAGTGTCGTCGATTTAATTTCAGTACAGGAAACCAACGGATACCTTGATGTTAAAGTGTATAAGTCAATGTACGGGTTATTGTGGACATGTTTATGACGTGACCTCAGCACACGAGCGCCCGGCACGAGCGGCACCCAAGCAGATTTTCGATCGATAATCTATTGAAAATAAATTGATACAATGTTCGCCGTTGCCAATAGCGACCGGCTGAAAGCGCTGTTCGATAGAAATTATGCTTCGCGGAATACCGTACACTGAGGCATACTTTTGGGCCGTAGTGCAGTGTTATTTTCGTTCATTTTTGGTAATATTACACAGATAGAGATTGCCAAAAGTCATATTCAAGTTACCTATATTTCATTGTTCGAAACTCCCATTCCACCTGCACATTGGGGTACGTTTAGTCACAAAGCACTGATCATGAGTTTATTTTGTAAATTAACATTTTGATGAAATAATTTTTCCTTATTCAAAAAGGTGAGTCAAATACTGTGCAATACTTGTGCGTAAAACAATAGATTAATCTATCCTTGTGAAAGTTATCATTTAACTAATCCCTACAATCAGGGCCAAGTTGCACAATATCTTCATTGTTTGGTATTTTCTATTTTTGATCCAAAGGAAAGATGCAGAAAATTTAAAATTCTATGTAATGCCCTTGGCCATGTTGTTGGCCATTTGGTTAGATAGTAAATCAGCACATGTCAAACCTGTGGAGTTTAAGCCTGTGTACATTTCTATTTACTTACCTTGATATACCAAGAGTGGTTGCAAGTATTTTATGATATTGTTATCCTATGTTTAGAACGAAGAGTAGCTTTAACTTCTAATAATTTATTCTGTATTTTTAATAACTGTAGTATTGTGTATCAATTACAACTTCTTCAACAAACTTTAAGTATACCTATGCAAATTTAGCCTTGGTCACTATGGAAAGTGGAGATCAAGCCAATTGAACATTTTCACAGGGTGGTCACACAAAATAAAGGGTGTCGTCACACAGTCATTTAGAAGACTGAAACCCACCCTCATATAAGGTCATATGTAAATTAGAGGTGATTGTACACACTTTTTAGCATGTTGAAGCAACCTGTAATCCCAAATAAAACCAACGTATTTATTTATTTATTTATTTATTTATTTATTTTTATTTTTTATTTCAGAGGTTTATCACCTTGAGGCATGCAACTTATCTTTCTAAATGTCACACTGGCAACAAGGAGTTATAACTGTACGTATATATCGTATCTTCTATGCATAAAGATAGACGTATCCATCTTTGCAGCTTAACTTCTCAGGTTTAGATCAAAGAAATGATACAAGAGAGAAGGACCATCGTACAAACGGCTGTTTGACAGCAACTGCCTAATTCTGTGGTAATTTCTTTTGGTCCTCAATGAGAAGTTAACCAAGACATTTTGTTTTGTTTTGTTTTTGTTTTTTCAATATTGTTCAAGAACCAGTTTGTTTGGGTTTTTTTTTTTGTTTTTTTTTCATCCTGGACTGCTGCCAGCAAAACTTCAACGGATAACTATCCTTTGATCGTCATTGAAGCTGAAAGTTAACTTTCGACTGAAGTTATTCGCTTTTTGCGCACTACAATGTAATGTTTGCAAACTTGATTCAAATGGTTGGTCATGAAAAGTTGATATTCAAAAACAAATAGGCAATTAAATGTAACTATTTAATGCGTGTACGTAGCGTCCAACCAATTTATTGAAAATTGAAAATTGAAATCACCGTCAAAATGCAATTTTCATTTGAATGAAATAACAACCAATTTTTAATATTCGTTTTTGCAGACAAAATTTTTATTTTACCGATTTTTTGGTACGGTTTTCGCGGCCAATCAATTCCCAAAAATATTAAACAGCCTTTTTGCATAGAAAGCAACATTTGAAATGTTTCAAATCGAAAATTATTTTTCATTTTTATCTTCGTTGAAAAAAAAAACCGATTGACAGCCCGTTTTAAATAAAGCTTCTGCTATTTCATTATTAATGAAACATAATTCTGTTTCGCCTTCTTTATATTTTGAATCCGAAAAGCAATTTTTCAGTAAACACAAATTAAGCTTTAATCAATTAATTGTGTTTCACATGATTCATAAGATTTGAAGACAAAAGTTCCGGTTTACTTTTATTGAACGTTCCTTGTTTTCATATTTTGATTTTAATTCATTTTTTAAAAATTGATGTTGCCATTCTCAACAAAGCATAAAAATAACTTCAAATCTTCAACTTTATTCTATCTTAACATAACGAAAATGGTATTTCCGATTTTTGTAAAATATAAAATATAGAATAATTTTGACATTTGAAGGAGAACAAAAATGATGAGAATCGAAACTCGTTAATACTAAATCATGTACAACTAATTTAAAATGAATTCGCTGTTCATTTTGTCCCTTGCGAAAATTGAAAATTGAAAATGGTAAGTTTCAACCATTTTCATTTTTTTGAAAATGGTCGAAAAACGACTTACATGTTATTTCAATTTCTTTGCTGTTCCTGGCCCTCTACCGGCCAGTGGGCGAGCAGCGATGCGTGCGAGATTTTCGGCTTCCGTCAACGCAAGAACTGCAGTAAATTAAAATGGAGTTGTCTTCCTTAGTCTCTGAAGAGTTTATGCGGAAAAGGGTTGTTTTTGAAGGTAAAACACACCGCGAGATAGCATGTACTTTGAAAGACTTGTTTCCTGATCATAATCTGTCAGGATTAAGCGAGAGATCAGTGCGCAGATTTTGTGAAATACATGAAATTAAGCGACGCCACACGCCGAACAATGACCAATGATTAGTACAACATTTACTGTTAACATAACGAGCACTAGCAACGCTCAAAATATGCCCTTCAACAAAAATCCTTATAAGCGTCTAGAAACTCCGGTCGATGCTGGGTCATGTTAATTATATTAAATATGACACCACACACCGGATCGCTCACTATAGTCAGTCAATAGAGTGGCTAACTCTCTGAACTCTCTCAATAACGAATCTGGCTTCTCCTCCTCGAGGACGAAGATGACTTCATCACACAACCAAGCGGAGGGGATACAAAACAAGAGAGCGACTGATGAAGGAACCCCATTTTTGGTTCCGAAACACCGTTAAGACGAATCACTCAATCAACAAACCGGTTTACCGGGAACCCAGATTACATGACTAGGGTCTAATTCACGTGCCGCGTGCCAGGGACTCGTGAGAAATTGTAGGGAGGGAGGGCCTAATTAAAAAGAGTATACGGAATCTAGGAATTGCGTTAGTTTATACATGCCCGTAGTATATTCAGGCAACACCACAATACCCATCTCAACACTACCTTTATTGCGCCAAACTTACATAAGTCGGGGATTGAAATTGATTAGATGGAATAAAGTCTTTAGAGTTTGATCAATTTCGACACCTCTACATGCAGAGTCTCTGGTAAGCGTCACAGTGGTTAACTGGAAATACATTTGTTTACGCATGGAGGTATAAAGTGAGAGTCGTCTTTTGCCCGTGATTAGGACACCAAGACTGGCCAAGACTGTATCGTGTTTCGAAAATCAATGTTGACCTGGCCTGACACGAGTATGCCTATCGCGTTCATGTTAGGCCTGCCCGCAGCCTATGTGTTGTGGTGGGACTGTGGTTTACTTGCACGCGTGCGAAATACAGCGTTTTGGTAACATTTTGATTGATACAAGTTGGCAGGATGGTGGACTTGTCCACAAAATAAACTTGTTTGCAACGTTTACGCCCATACCAGTCACAGTTCGATGGACACCATAGGACCTAGATATTTGCAATATAGCAACCTTAACATATTGTCTACAAAATCAATGTACGGAATTTTGATTGATCAATTTTTAATGTTAAAAATTTACGTGCAGTGTGATTTTGAAAATTACTGGCCTCCCTCCCTATAATTTCTCTTGAGTCCCTTTCTGCATATGCACGCTGGTCATTCGCTGGTCCCCAGTTCATATAAGGCGGCGTTGAAGCCCGAATGTTGATTTGTTCATGAAAATGAATCAAATTGGAGTGAAAATTCACCTACTTCTGGCTCGCGGCGCGTGGCACGTGAATTAGGCTTACCCCGATTCACCGGTGTCTCGCCATGTATTCCACACAAAATAAATGCAATGATCCTTTTATTCACACACATGTGAATACTAAACAATCTTGGTACAGCCGATGTGTGGAGTAGTCCTACGAGTATGGCGAGAGTGTCCGGCTTTGGCTACGCCGTGGGAGGCGGCGTACCCAAAGCCGGACACTCTCGCCATACTCGTAGGGCCAATGTTTAGAGTTGCCCTCAATTTCCTTTATATCGTCTTTGGTGGCCAGTCTTCCGCAGCACATGCAGTGAGCTGCAGGCAGCGCGGGAACAAGTATGCGTTGCGGAAACTGGAAGTCTCGTACGCATTGATGCTGCTCACCCACTGGCCGGTAGAGGGCCGGGAACAGCAATTCAAATGAGTCGTCTTTCGACCATTTTCAAAAAATGAAAAGGTTGAAACTTACAATTTTCAATTTTCAATTTCTAATTTTCGCACGCACCAAAGTAAAATTGCAAATTCCTCTTAAATCGGTAAGACATGATTTTATTTCAAAGAGTTTCCTTTCTCTTCATTTCGTTTTTCATCAAATACGTACAATGTCCCGTAATAAATTTTACGAATCTTGAAAATAGTACTATTTTTTATTTTAAGATTAGGTAATATTTTGATACTGGTAATGATTTTTTTTTGTTTTGTTGAAAATGAAAACATCATTTTAGGATACAAATTATGATATGAAAACAAGCAACTTTCTTTAAAATAATCCAGAACACGTGATTTTGAAATTTAAGAAATAAAATAGAATTAATAGATTAAATTTCATTTTGTTTTCACTGATAATTGCATTTCGGATTCATAATATGAACAAGGCGAAATAGAGTTATGTTTCACTAATAACCAAATAATAGAAGCTTAAATTGGTCTGTCAATTGGTATTTTCAGTTAAGATGAATATGGAAAATAAAATTCTATTTCAATCATTAAAATAACGCTTTTTGTGCTAAAATGCATTTTAATATTTTTGAGAATTGATTGGCCGCGAAAACCGTACCAAAAAATCGGTAAAATAAAAATTTTGTCAGAAAAAACGAATATTAAAAATTGTTTGTTATTTCATTCAAATTAAAATTGCATTTTGAAGGTGATTTCAATTTTCAATTTTCAATAAATTGGTTGGACGCTACGTACACGCATTCTATTTCTATAAGGCTCGTACTACTGTTGGCATCAATTTTTCGTTTCGATATTATGAGGGGATAGCGCGAACGCAGTCCCCCACTACCAGAAATTATGCACCCGAGTCACCCACATTTTGGGTGATCGCAAGGGTCAACCCGCCCGGAATGCAATGGACAGGCCTCGCTCTGGAGGAACCGGCTTCGTGATCACGATTAACCTCTGTGTCAGGTAAGTATGTCTGTACTGGAAAGACCTTCAGCTTATGAAGTTCTGTGTTGTGGGAAAAGACAACGGTGAGTCTATGGTGAAACGTCGATGCAACGTTGACATCGGCAGGTGTGAACAATATTGTTATTCAAATTTCTGAATATCTTACCTCAGAATCAGACGCAAAGCTGCTGATGTGCAAAGTGTTTGTACCTTTATGAATCTATCGATTTTGCAAGGAAATAAACGAAAGAAAAAGAAAGGAAATCTGTCAAGAAAATCAAACATACAAAGAAGAAAGGACACTCAATATGAAAGTCTCACTTAGCGATATGACTTCAGTCATTAATAGAAGAGTTCAGGGCATGTGTTTGTAATCGTCTTATGTACAACACCATAGTGGCTTCGTAAAAACTAAATAACTAAATTGTACTGTCAGATAAAAACCGTATCGTGTTCAGAGCACAATATGGACTCCACTCCATGGTAGCTTTACATGTAAATGATCAAATTTTTTCGATCGAAAAACAAATACAACATGAAACATGAGAAACTATCACTCGGGGCCTCGGGGACAGATATTCGGACTCTCAAACTTTTACAGATATTTTCTGATATACCTTTTGTGTTGTCATTTTAAAGCTCTCGGTGTAAGAAAACTTTCCACTGTCTTAGTTTTTTTTTTCGAAAATCGAAAATATTATCTTTCTCCATAGAGTTAACACGAGGGTGGCGTCCATTTTGAATTTCAGATATCGGTAAATCTTGGGTATCTTGTTACTCTTGAACCGAAATTTGCACGTGACCTCCGATTTTTATTCGTGATTTTGAAAGAGGATAGTTGAAAGTTTTCTAGAGAAAATTTTGCACAAAAGTTTAAGTCTTCCATTATCGAGGTTCGACTAAACGTATACCATTTAGGACATAAGTTTGTGTCCTAAACCCCAGAGTCGCTCACGTTGATTGTAGTCAGATTCTTCAATAGTACAAAATACACGGAAAATATGTCATGATTTATTTCAAAGGCCTTAGCTTGTATATTTGCGTCAGAAGTCAACGCAAGACACGATACAATCTGATATGTCGTTGGGCTAGGAATGTGCATACTTCAACTATAATAGGCATAAACCAACGTGGTTAAAAGACAGAAGTATCAACAATAATATAACAGGGGCAGCAACATTCGCCAGAAATTAAAAAGAATTCCTCCGTTGAAGGTATCGTGTTCTTTTTCAAAGTCTAAAGTTTATTCGGGAAATGCGCGGCATCTAGCAGGGTTGTTTCTGATTGCCCGGAGTTTTGTCACAGTAACTTCAAACAGGTGCACAACAGGCGCATGAATTGCCCTCCACAGCTAATGTCTTGTAATCTTTGTTTCGCATCGAACGGATCACAAGCAGATTCACCTTGATCATTTCGATGATATATGTACACCAACATTGGATCTGTAGACAATTGCGAAAAAAAATCATCAAAAAACGTCAATGTCCGAACAAACTAATGAGCTAGTCTAATTAAAGATGCTGACTACGTTATACATGTACATGGATCATCTGGAATCAATGATGCAGTCCTTTATTGTTCAATTCGGGACATGAGCTGTAACTTTTGACTATTTTTTCAGTATTTTAGTTCTGTAAATCTACTATAGTTTCTCATCCTAATACCTGTGCTGTGCTAATTTAAAGTGTCCATTACTCTGCTTGTCAACACACCCAGTACATGTGTAATGACCATTGTTGTTGTTGATAAATGATTTTAGTACGGACTTGAATACAGCATTCAACAATAATGCCTGATTATATCCATTTAGACTGCATCGACAAGACATGCACTTGGTATTTATTCCATCATAGCCAAGGGATTAACACCAGAAACTGGAGTCAAAACGGAGAAAAATACTGAAAAAAGCTAAATGGGACAGCTAGTGGAGCTTTAATACACAATCCGATGGCAAGCATTTTGTTGTACAAATGAACCTGTAGCTGAAGAGTGTAACTCCAAAGTTTTCATTTGGTAAGAAGCAGTATATTTTATCGGCAGAAATATTTACAGCTAATAAGACCAATATTTCCACGTGTCACATATCCACGTGCCAGAGGAATGCAGACAACTTTGATGTCGGAGCTTCCTGACAATGAGATTAAGTGCGGCGCAGGTGCAAAGACAAATTTGTCTTCACAAACGTTGCGCCTACGCTCTGGCTGTCTGGTAATGATTGGCTAGGCTCGCAGATGCGTTACAGTGATAAGCACATGGCAGAACGAGACAAGAAACACTCGAAAATTTGGGGCCTAAAGGACTCTTCCAAGATTTCAGTCATTCATAGAAGTTTGGGTGTGTTTATGATCGTCTTATGTAAAACAGTATATAGCTTCGTGAACGTTACATAACTACTTTGTACAGTCAGAAAAAAACTAACTGTATCGTCTTCAGAGCACAATACGGACTCCACTCCATGATAGCGTTACATGTAAATGATCAAAGTTTGCCGATCGAATACTAAATGCAGCATGGAACATGAAAACCGTCACAAAGAACATTACTTTTATAACACAACGACTTGTCGTCTTCCTTTAATGTAGAATGTGCCTCGTCGGGACAGATACTTTTTCAATCCTTTTCTGATCTACCACTTGTGGGAGTTCATTTTAAGCTCTTGGTGTAAGAAAACTTTTGACACTCCTAGTTTTTCGAAAATCGAAATTTTTATCTTTCTTCATAGAGTTAACACGGAGTCGGCGGCCATTTTGAATTTCAGATATCGGTAGATCTTGGCTAATTAGTTTCTCTAGAACCAAAATTTGCACGGTGACCCCATTGAGCTTAAAAACGAGCTCCATCTGTACCAATTTTTATTCGTGATTTTGAAAGAGGATATTGAACGATTCCTTGAGAAAGTTTTAGCAAATGTTTAAAGCCCCTGTAACTGTAGCTCTTGAAATTGGTCGACCTAAAAAGGCTTTCTTTTTTCTCTGTGTTTCTTTAAATTCTACAGATTTATAGGATATAGTCTTTTACTACTGAAAAATTGGACAAATACATTTAAATTGTAACCGTTATTTTGATTTCCATCCATTTTTAAAAATTGGTGATATTACAAAGAAAAGAGCCTATGGTGTCCCAGTGGAAAACGTTCAGCACTATGCATTTTATTGAACTACTCTGTTGTTTCTTTGAATATTTCAGTGCACATATGCACTGCGTGCTGTGTTTTTGCTTTATTTGCTTGAGGGCGCAATTTTATGTTTGGGCAAACATTTATTATTGATCTTGCTCAAATTGCACATGTAGTCCCGTTGGACAGTTTATTCTTCCTGTATAAACCGCCCTTAATGAGTACATTCCAATGAAATTGCTTTAATTTGGAAGTAAAATAACAAAACTAATGCGAAAAAGATACAGCTATCGGGCCTTTAAGCCTTTTATTTTCGAGGCGCACACCGGTACATGATAATCGATGTCAAGAGTCAATATATTTGAAGTTCCAGGATGTAGAGGGTGTAGATCATACCAGTACATGATAATCGATGTCAGAATCAATATATTTGAAGTTCCAGGATGTAGAGGGTGTCGATCTTGTTTACAGATTGAGCCTATTGAACTGGAAGGCGACCTGTGAATACTACGTGTCTACTATGTAGGTTTATATACACATAAATATATATGTGACAGAACCACAATTTTTTAAAATTCTTTTCACTGTCTTTGTGTTATGTAATCTGAGACTCCGATGTTGTCTGATACGTAAATTTTTTTTAAATCGTTTGAAGCCAAAATGTCATTGCTAAGTACGTCAATTAATCGGTTCGGCTGCTCTCAACAGTTGCAGCCAACGAACAATGTACTTTTAAAGGGGTCTTTAATATCACAAGATATATTGTGCATGACAAGTAATGTGAACTGACTAATTTCAAGTCATGAGGTAATTAATTAGCTGTGCACAATTTGCCCTCCCGCACTCAAACTTCATTTTTTTCCACTCCCCACTTATTTTTGCCTGTTTCCCCTCACCACTGTCAATTTTTGAAGCTCCCTTGCCCTGGGGCGAAAAGCTTGCCAATTTTCCATGCCCTGCAAAAAATTCCCCTGAAAATTTTGTCATTCCATTCTCCTGCAGACATGAAGCTACCATACCCTGAGATGAAAAAACCTGTCGATTTTCCCCTGCCCTGTGAAAAGAAAATTCCCCTGAAAATTAACAGAACACGTTGAGCGTAGGAAACACAAATCGTTGTGCGGACTCGTACACACTGTATCGAGAAAAAACCTATCGTTACCGTTCCGTGCATTTTCATCGACGGGAAATGTGATAAAGACGATATAAGAGTGTTCAAACAGTCAGTGTATGGATGAGGTTTTTTTTTCAGTTGGAGACCGGCAACACTGTTGACTGTGGCACAGCGATTAATATCGTATTCGATTACATTGTTGCAAAATCTATCGAATAAGAACGTTTTAATGAATGCAGGTGGCGTTATTTTCTATCATCCGAAGTGGTTTCCTTATCACCTAATCACATTGTAATTCCAAGCCATTTTGAAATTCATTGTAATTATTAGAGTTCTAGATTCTTATCCAAACTGCAAGTTCCCAGGAGTCATTTGAAATAAACATCTCATTTCAGCCGAAGTTCAATAACCCACTCAGCGATGTGTAGGTAGCTGTGTACACCAAAATGTTTCACGCTCTTTTTGTTTTGTTTTTGTTTCACAGTTTGGTCCATTTGGCCACAAACCATAGTTGATACACAATTTGTTATTCTGAACTCCGTTGTGCTAATATTTATGAATAAATATTTTAATCCTCAGCTCAAGGCCATGTGTTAACCACTTCGTGCTTAAGGTTATATTTTGTAGTCGTACTAAATGTTAGGGGTCGGATGTTAGAGCGGCTATGCTGGGGGTGGTGATTGTGTATTCGTGATTTCATAGCGACATAATTACCGCTAGTAGGTATGCTGCTACAGAACGAGGCTTGGTTGGATTTCCACACCTCCAAACCTTCGTTTAGAGGAGGGGAGAAGGGTTGAGGCCAAAGACAATTAGTTGCGTTTACCGTGCGCATGCTTCAATTATTCATGGCCTCTTAGAATACGCAATCCCTTTCCCTTTAAATCAGTACATGTACAAGCAGATAACCTCTGTCGTAGATATGATGTTAAAGTTTGGTTCACATGGTTAGACATGCGCAAAGCACTTATTTGTTCTCTTGTCTTTCAATATCAAGTTCCATTGGCAATCGATTGGAGATTTTTTTAAATTCTTGTTCCTTTTGATTTGTTTCTTTGATTGAATGAAACTTACATGTCATTTAAATTGAATTGAAAGTTGGGTAACTTTGCAATTGGTTTTAACGTCCATAATTTCCTCTCTCGCAAAAGGAAAGACAGTAGAAGATACCTGTACATTCGTAATTAGAATATTAGAATAACTACTTGACCCTACGTAAAAAAAAAAAAAATGAATATTGCTTCGACTGGTGGACATCGCTTATAATGGATGTATTTTCAAATTACATATCGGGGGAAAATGCTGGCAGTGTTTCATGATAGCACGACTAATAGGTTATGCCTATGCAATGCTAACAGGGCTTATGTTTTCAAATTTCCGAATTCAGTAAAAGAATTTGTAAGGTCAAGGTCATTTTAATGAGTCCTTAAAAAGATAAATTGCCTTCTTCATATGAAAAGTGATACTTAGATAGATGCCCTCCGATGAATTTTCCACCGGTCACTACCGTTATTTACGATAATTGGTGAATGATAGCACAGGCAAAAGCCAATCATTGATCAAGCTCAAGTTTGCATGAGCAGAGACTTTAGTAACGATAAATGAGGAGGATAATTAAAACTCTATTTCTTTGACCTGATTTCGCTCATGCTATAATATGACTCACATCATACGCCAGCTGCTGTCTGAGTAATCCTGCAATGTCGCTGAGGTAACTGGCTACCTCCACCACCAGAACCGATAAAAGGATGGCGAATACTGGGAAATCGTTCAAGGCGTCATTTTATATAGAACCAATTTAACTTGATTCTCTTATTAACTTTTCGTCATTCCCATTGTTTTAGCGATAAACTTTTATCGGTCACGGGGTTGTCTCGGAAGTGGTCACAACAGCATGCTCACTTTTCTAACCAATTAATAGAATGCCATTACTTGGTAGAGTAAACAGCAGAGTAGGGGAATTTATAGCTTCACTAATTATGTTTTCCACATTAAACCGAACCTGTATTACCAGTTTGTTCATGAAGGGTTGAATTCAAAAAATTATAATGACTTTAGTAAAAGACGTCACACAAAAGGAAAGATACAGAGGATATTCAAAATATCACAGTCCAAACGGTAAGCAGAACACACCATACTTCCTACGCTATATAGAGATGGCAGGATTAAGGATGCCTTTGCCGACTAACAATTGCAGGCATCGACATTTACGCTCTCGAATCTTGCCGAATCTTGCTTTTATGGTCACACTTCTCTAAAGAAGGAAAGTGTAAGTTCCCGCCCGACTTTAAATATTTTCTTAAGGAATATAATGGAAACATGCACATTTTAGGCCTTGTGTTTTGTGAAGCAGTACACTTCTCCGAGGATGAAGGCTATAACCACTATAAAGAGTAGTATCCTCTAGATACAGCAGCATATTATTGTGATATTTCCACAGTGCCTAAACAAATTGTATAAATTGTATAGTTCTATAACATATTGACAAATCGTCATTTTGTGTTTCAACACTAAGTGCAATATTAGGACCCCTATGTCATACTCCATAACCGTAGTATAACCTTAGTAAGTGTCAACTAACCGTATATTTATAACACACATGAAGTAAATATGTAAGTGTCGTTAAAACCAATTTTGTCACTCAGTGTCTGTGACAGCATTCTTCTGCCATGCTTTTTCTGGAATTGCGAGGCTCAGACCGGGTTACCGATTGAAAGACAGACACTATCTCTAGTCAGGTCCGCTGTTCTATTTATACCATTGAAAGGGGACAAGTTACCAGACTACACTTTATAGGGCAGCAGATCGATGCTCACACATGCGTAAAAGATAGACAGAGATACAGATACTAAAAGGTATCACATATGCCAATGCTGAAATGAAGGAACGAAAGCAAAAATAAACAAAAGGACACAATAGTTGAGTTCTCCCTAAGATCTTCCTCCACAGCTCAATTTAAGAAACCTTTAGTGAAAAAAATGAAGTAGATTTTTTTCAATCAAAGGTATAATTATAACAAGCTATATAATGAGCCTTAACGCAAAGTATGTCATTGTGGTTGTAATGACCATTAATCGTTTACTAAGTGAATTTCTGAGTGACCAAACTAAAAGAAAAGGAAGAGAGCCTCTATACTATACTACGGTGTCAACACAAAATTTAGACTGCTAGTAAATCACACGAAACATTTCCTCATTCAAACATTGTCATATATTCCCCGTTGAAATTATTTACTATGTTGGAAAACATTGGCTCTTATCAGACGCAACAAATGTTATAATGGTCGATGATTCACTATAGATTTTGATTACGGGACACGCATTTTGAGTTGATAACGATATTACAAACCTATAATATTTTATTCCTGAATATGAAAGAGATATAATGGCATGTGATTAATACTTCTTTTTTTACTATCAAAAGAAAATTGAGTGATAAAACGTGAGCATAGTATACGGATATATGTAAGATGTATCAGTTTACTAAATAGACTTTGAAAATATCACGATCAAAGCAGCCATCGCACATTTACTGTTCATTATTTCCATGTTAATCCCAGTTGAATTTGCGAATATTAGGTTAAGTTTTACTTTCTAAATCGTGTTAGGCGCGATACAATCATAATGTCATCCATATTTCCAGCAGGATAAAAATCTAGTAAACTAGGCCGAAGAATAGCTAATATGAGTGCCAAAACTTTCATGAGAGAGGAGAGAGAGAGAGAGAGAGAGAGAGAGAGAGAGAGGCAGATAGACTTAGACAGAAAGACATAGACAGACAGACAGACAAGTAACAGACAGAAACAGAGAGAGATGTAACATAAACGGTGCATTTCAAAACAGCTTGAAATTACAAGGTGCTTTGTGTTTAAGAAAAACACATTTCCCAGCGACAACGATAGTTTTTCCTCGGTGAAGTATGTACGGGTCGGTACAACGATTGATATTTCCTACACTGTATTTGTTCTGTAAATGAGTACAGTGGACGTCGTATTGGGTTACATTGTTGCAAAATTTATCAAAGGAGAACGTTTGCAACGGATGCAGGTGGCGTTATTATCTATCGTCAGAAACGTTTTTCTTTCACCCAAGGACGTTGTAATTCCCAGCTATTTCGAAAGTCACTATATGTATTATAATATTCCATTGATACCTTAAGCTATATATCAAATATCCACTCATATTATGCATAATCCTTTCCTATTTTGCACATCCGCTTGTACATTTAATAGCAGACATTCAGAAAAACTATTGACACATTGTTAGTTTTGGTGTCCCAAAACTAGAATTAAAAATTTAATATATGACCAATTGATATCGCCCTTTGCCTACGGTGTTGCTTAAAATGTCTGTTGGGAATAAGGGTATCTCGAGAACTACGATGCTAAACTAGTTTTCGTGTTGGACCGCGTGCACGCGTGACTTTGTTGCAGTGACTATATCTCATAATTTTATTTATGATGTCACTTCACATTAAATGTCTGTATCGATCGGTATTATATTTGAGAACACCGATTTCGTTGGTTTTCATTTTTAAAATAAATTTTGGGCACCTCATAAAATGAAAGTTGTTATGAAATTATTACCACCACTCAGGCATTTGAAAAACTGTTCCCCTGAATGGAATAGTTATTGCAGTTTAGTCATAGTCTACAGCCTGAATCAATCAATGGCTGGCAACTAGGCACTGTTTAAGGTAATATATATTATTAGCTCTTGCTACACTAACATAGCCGAGTGTTGCAGTGACCATGATACAACGCAGGCAGAATTTACCACATTGAGGTAGAATGCGCCTCGATGACATATATTCGGACCTAAAAACATTAATAATTTTTTTTAGCCAACAGCCTCTGGGGCTTATTATGGAGTTTATGGAGGAAATAAAATTTTCACCGGTCTACTTTTGAAAATTGGGAATTTTATTTCCACCAATAGGGATGGGGACATTTTGAATTTCAATAATGTTAAATGTTGGGCAATTTGTTTCTTAAGTGATAAAATTTGCAGAGTGACCCTTACTTGTTCTCCTTGATTTTGAAAGAGAGTGATTTGAAAGGTCTGCTTTCGTTGAGATATTATTTTTCATGACATAGTGACACTGTGGAAACGAAACAAAAACTGTAAAAAATAGCAGTACATACATCCGGCTTTTCCAGAAGAGAAGTCGATACCGGAATGGGAAGATAAATATAACATGTCATATCAAGGTTTATAATTAAACATGGGGTGAGGTTCCTCCTAGCTTGATCATTCCAAATGTATATAAAAGTATACGTTTTAATTTTCAGCGGCTAATTCTTGGACTGTCTTAGGAGGAACGTATTTCATCCCGTTGCGGAATTACAGATCAGATTAGATAAGACATTTGCCATTTGGTAAGCACTAAAATGGGTCATGGCCCTGTTAATGTAAATCACCGTTCTTCGTGATTTCTTTGTAATGTAATATGGTGCATTTGACAACAACACAATAATATGCAAAGTTTAGTTTATTCTATGATGTTTAGTTCCCTTCAAAAGCCCTACCGAAAGAAATTTTCTTTATATGATTAACACTTAGCTTATCGATAACTGTTCAAGACTAGCTTGTACAATTTTTGATGCGGTAAATATGATTTGGTCTTGTGCCTATCGGTAACTTTTAACAGATACAAACTTAAAGTCAGCAGTTTAATTTGCTCTGTACATTTTCACTGCAATTCCTACACCTAATAAGACACGAAGATTAAAATATGACAAACATTTTAAGTGTTTCCCGTACTTCGCAACATTTACGGGAACATGTGAACAGCAATAATGCCCTTAAAAAGCTAAAAGTAATCTTATTTATGTAGTAATATTTTCTTTGTATACAAGAACTTTGAAAGCGAATAGAAACTTCGATAGAAGGTATTGGGACTTTCTGCAAGATGTCGTCGGTATACATGAACAAATTAGAGGTTCGTAGTTTTTAAAGTTAACAGCAGTTATTTAATAAATTTCAACAAGCCGCCTATTAAGTGGCTGGCTACGCACCAGCTAATTCGCAGCTCAGAAACCTGTAATTATGTTTACAATTTTGTCAGCCTGTTTAAGAGCTCGTCAGGTCATAAACACACTGACGGAAGTGGAAAGTAATGGTCGAACCATAAACGGGCTTGTTAATCACAAATTGATTCAATGCATTGTTTGTTTTACGTCACTGATGATATGATATATTTTTCTGTAAATAAATGCTTAGCAAATGGTATACCTTATGGGATGAAGGATGAAGACATGTTTAAGTCGTTGCTGGCTCTTGGCAATCGTGCAGCAGGAGCTGCATGAACAATTTTTGTAGGATCCGCCACGTCGGGCTCCGGAAAGGGGTGGCATGAAGCCTGCCTTAAGTAGGGGGTGGGTGTTTTGAACCAACTTACTCTCTGTAGAGAGTGTGGGTATGACATCGAAAAAGGGAAAGCTTGGATGAGAAAACAAAGTGAGATGATGAGGCAGAGAAAACGGGATATGATGGTTTGAGAGATCAAGCTGCTTTTTGGAAGGAGTTATGGCGTTTTCTTAACTTCGATTACCTTTGAAATTTATATTAAATAAAACGTTTCTATTAAATATATATTTCCTAATACACATTAACTATGACTGACAACATTTAGGACCCGGTCAGTTGGGTGGCCTTGCCTCCACTGCACGGGTCATGCAATTAAGAACTAACTGCGTAGTTAACGGACGGATGTTGCCAAAAAGCAATCTTCTCCTGATCCTCTCGGTGCAGACCCCAAAGCTTTTTTGAATGGTGTTCGACCTGATATCAGCCAGAGACTCACAGAAGAGGTCCGGAACTTGGGGGCGTGTAGTTCCGATTGGCACTGATGGTCCGCCTACGGCTACAGAAACCAGATGGTGATGCAGGGTACTCAGACCTGCATTCCACCACATGCAGAGGCTATCCTACAGGCCAGTGAGATTGATAAGGTGCAAGAAAATGCCATCCCTCTCTCGTGGAAAAGCTAGAAAAGTGGACATAGAAGGGATTAGGCTGGGTCAGCAACCTCCTGGTTGGACATCGCTCGGTATCAGTCATTGGGAGGCAGTTCCTACATATCTCTACCACAGGCATTCATCAACTTGAGAAAACCTAGATGACGACTGACATCCGCTGGGCCTTCCAATCGGCTTTGTTTCCTACAAAGAAGGACCCTCAAACGCCCACCAAATACCCTACCAAGACGGCGTGGATCCAACCTTCAGAGGGATCAAAGCCCCCACTCCACTCTCCCAGATAGGTAAGGTTCACAAACAGGGATGCCTTTACTCCCGGCTGGGACAAAGGCGTCATTGTACTTCAAATCAGTAAGCAGCCCACAGGAATGCCCTTGATAAACATGCTGTTGATCGAGGCACCTGGGAAATTTTACTACACCAGGGTTGAAGACCAGGCAAAGAATGGACACTGCAGACACTACTTTGTATGCTGCCTCTATGGGTCACATGTAAGGACCATCTGCAGGGCCATGTGCCCGGGAAGACAGCAGTGAGGGTAAAGATGACAGAAGAGGGCAAAAAGAGGCTTGCCTTCATGAACCACAACAAGCAACTTCCCGTGCCCTTGTGATCTACGCCGCCTGTAACATCCGGGTGACCAATCATCGTAAAGCCTGCAGCTTCTTCCACATTGCACTTGCATCCACATCATGCACTGCAATGGTGCGACACCCCCATGGTGTACAGAGGACCCAACCTGGCAGAGTATTTCCTCGGAATGGTCAAATAACAGGGTTACTGGATCAAGGTATTCCCGGCCGACCCATAACCTTGCGGATGGCTGGGAAGCAGTCATCAAGAGGACTAAGGGCATGAAAAAGTGTGCTGATGTAGCTCATCTGCCATGAGCAGTGCAAAGAGGCCCTCTTAGCAGTAGGACTTTCTGCCACAGCATGGACATGTTCCACTCCATGGGCAACTGTATCTACGGGCGGCAACCCTTCGACAGTAAGCTCAGCTCACCGGAAACAGGTTGGACACCCTCGCCAACGGTCATGTGAGAGCTGCCTAAGTGGCTTTCCTGAAAAAGGTGCACTGCTCTGCTCGTGGCAGATGAGCCATGTCAGCACAATTTTTCATGTCATTGGCCCTGTAAACGAAGGAGGGCCAATACTATTCTTTCGACATACATGTGGTTCAGCACACGTATAAAATAACGTAATAATTATACGGACTCACTGTTTGAATACATTTGATTGTATTGGAAGTGTCATTGTCCAGTTAACACTGAACAAAGATTGATCTAAGAGGGAATATGCCTTGGATAGTTGGAGCATATGCGTGATTTCATAGCGACATAATTACATAATTTCTAGTTCCATCAGCAAGCAATTGGAGAGTTTTTGAAGTTCTTGTTTTTGAACTTCTTGTTTCTTTTGATTGAATTGAACATATATTTAATTTAAATTTATTGGCATTTAATTTATTATTCATAAGTAATAATTATGCTATCTAACTGTTTATGCTTCCATAACTTCCTCTCTCACAGAACGAAAGACATCCGAAGGTACATGTAATGTCATGATTAGAATGTTAAAAATTAATAGTTTAATTTTGTGTCCGCTCACAGTTGTTGACATGACATATAATGGTGTATTTTCAATTTATCATATCGGGGGAAATGCTGGCAGCGTTTCATACGAATAATAGCCTATGCCAATGCAATGCTGACGGGGCGTACTTTTTCAAGTTTCAAAAAACAGTATAATGATTAGCATATTGAAAATCATTTTAATAAATACTTTAAAAGGTAAATTGCCTTCGTCATTTGAAAGGTGATACTTTGATAGATGCCCGTTGACGAATTTTCTCTCCAGTTACCACACATTATTTACGATAATTCGTTAAAGATTGAACAGGCAAGACCAAACGCTAATCAATCTTAAGTTTGAAATTAGTAGAGACTTGAGATGACGATAAATGTGGAGAATAATTAAAACTCTTTCTCCTTCCTATGCTGTCATATGACTCACCTCAAACGCCAGCTGCTGTCTGAGTAATCTTGCAATATCGCGGAGGTAACTGAGCTACTTTCACCACAAGAACCGATAAAAGGATAACAAATCATACAAAGCGTCAATTTATATAAAGGCAATTTAACTTGATTCTATTATTAACTTCTCGTCATTCCCATTGTTTTTCGCGATAAACGTTTATCGGTCATGGGGCTTGTTTCGGAAGTGCTCATAACAACATGCACACATTTCTAACCCAGGAGTAGAATGCAATTACTTGGTAGATAAATAGCAAAGTAGGGGACTTCATAGCTCCACTATATTAGGTTTCCCACACTAACCGAATTAGTATTACTGTTTTTTTCATGAAGGGTTGAATTCAAGAAATTATAATGACATTATTAAGACGTCACACAAAAGGAAAGATACAGAGGATATTCAAAAAATCACAGTCCAAACGGTAAGCAGAGCATACCATACATTCCTACGCCATATAGACATGACAGGTTTAAGGGTGCCTTTGCGAACTTACTATCGGGGCCATCGACGTTTACGCTCTCAAATCTTGGTTCCCGCCCGACTTTAAATATTTTCTTAAGGAATATAATGGAAACATGCACATTTTAAGCCTTTGTTTTGTCAAGCATACACTTCTCCGAGGATGAAGGTTACAACAACTCTACAGAGTAGTATCCTCTAGATACGGCAGCATATTACTTTGATATTTCCTCAGTTCCTGAACGAATTGTATATATACCGTGTTTTAGTTCTATAACATATTGACATATTGTCATTTTGTATTTCAACACTGAGTGTACTATTAGGACCCCTATGTCATACTCCATAACCGTAGTATAACCTTAGTAAGTTTCAACTATCCTTACATTGATAACACACATGAAGTTAATATGTACCTATCGTTAGTTTAGTGCTAGAAATGTTGTATAAATGGTGTTAAAGGGCCATTATTTGTAACGTTTGACCATTTTTTACATCGGAAAATTCCATGTTGGAGGCTCATATATATTGCAAAATTTTGTTGTACGAAGAAACAAACATGATTAGTGATGTTATAGCCTCATAAACTGCTATGTTTGTTCAAACGTGTTGCCTTCCGAGCTCGTTTGTTGACGTCTGGCATGCTCAGCGTGTTGGGGAGAACGCAGATATGGTGACTGCCGCGATCACGCGAGATGTACAAGTTCACGTTTATTGCGGGATCAAAACAACATTGCGTCGTGGATTGCCAGACATCTGGCTACGCAACATGCTCGGACAATGGACTACGACGTAAGTACCGGGCATAAGTAATGAATATTTATTTTGAAATTGCTGTAAATGGCTCGCGCAGGTGCAGAAGAATGCCTACGTTGCAATCCGCGTGTCAACAGAGTTTGTATTTCTGTCCGGACAAAAATGAAATTTTCGTTGTAAGATCACATGTTATTTAGTTGTAGGGCACGTAATGTTTCCGAATAATATGCGATTCTCTGTTATTTGACAAGGCTATTCACATGAGCCAGTGATCATTTCAATCAAAACTAACGGAAAAATCGCCAGAAGATACAGCTAATGGAACTTAACTTCTTAAAACCATCTTTGTTACATAGTGACTGTGATAGCGTTCTTCTACCATGCGTTTTGTTGAATTGCGAGGCTCAGACCGGGTTACCGATTGATAGTCAGGTCTCCTGCCTTATTTCTACCGCTGCCTGCGCTGTTGAAGAAACCAGGAATCCTATTTTCGTGAGAAGCGCATCAAGCGATAGAAATGGGGCAGGGGACCAGATTGCATTTTACGGGGGAGCATCTCGATGCTCAAACATGCATGAAAGATAGACAGAGATGCAAATAACCAAAGGTATCACATATGACAATGCGGAAATGACGTAACGAAAGCAAAAATAAACCCAAAGACACAATAATTTTGAAAATTGATTTCTCCTTACGATCTTCCACCACATGCAGCTCAATTCAAGAAGCCCTTCGTAAAAAAAGTGAAATAGGTTGTTTCGATCAAAGGTAAAGTGATTATCATGAGCTCGATTGTTAACCACCACGCAAAGTATGTCAATGTGGTTTTAATGACCATTTACCAAATAAACTTCTGGGTAGCCAAGCTATAAGGAAAGGAAGAGAACCTCTATACTATATTACGGTGTCCACACAAACTTTCGGCATCTAGTAAATCACACGAAACATTTCCCCTTTCAAACATTTTCATATAACTCCCTGTTGAAACATTGGCTCTTATCAGATGCAACAAACGTTTATAATGGTCCATGATTCATAATATATTTTGATTACGGGATACACATTTTGAGTTGATAACGTTACATAATTATAAACTTATAATATTTTATTCCTAAAAATTGTATGAGATATCATGATATGTCTTTAATAGTTGTTTTGTTACTAACAAAAAAGGTTGATTTGAGTGATAAAATTTGTGTTTGATGTATCGATATACAGTATTAGATCACGAAAATAGCCATCACATATTTTCTGTTCATTATTTTCATATAAATCCCAGTTGAATTTACGAATAATGGGTCAAATTTTACTTTCAAAAACGTGTTAGCATGTTACGGCCATAATGTCATCCATATTTCCAGCAGGAGGATGAAAATATAGTAACCTAGGCCGAAAATATAGCTAATATTGAATGCAAAAAACTTTAATATGAGACAGACAGACAGACAGACAGACAGAGACAGGCAGGCAGAGAGAGACAGAGATAGAGAAAAAGAGCGATGTAACATGTCATTATTATCAGATTTCGTTGATACTTTGAAATATACATCAAATACCCACTCATATTACGCTCAACCATTCCAATTTTAGCAGAAATATACGCATGTACATTTAATTGTAAATATTGAGAGAAACTATTGAAACATTGTAAGTTTTCGGTGTTCCCGGATTAGAACTACAAATTTAAGACATGACGAAATTGATATCGCTCTTCGCCTACAGTGTTGCTGAAAATGTCTATGAAGAATAAGGTTATCTTGAGTACCACGACAGCAAACTAGTTTTTCGTGTGGGACCACGTGCACGTGTGACGTTGTTGCAGTGACGACATTTTATATTTTTATTGATGATGTCACTTCACATGAAAATTTCTGTATCAATAGGTATTGTATTTGAAACAATTGATTTCAATGTTTTTCATTTTTTAAATAAATTTGGGCACGAGCATATGATGAAACTGTTATGACCAAGTTATTACAACCACTCCGGCATTTGAAAACTGTTCCCCTGAATCGAGTAGTTATTGCAGTTAAGCCATTGTCCACAGTCCTGAATCAATCAACTGCTGGCAACTAGGCACTGTTTAATTTAACGTATAACGTAAGCTCCTGCTACACTAACATGGCTAGGTGGTGCAGTGACAATGATACAACGCAGGCAGTATTTACTACAATAAGGTAAATGCGCCTCGGTGACAGATATTCGGATTCTCAAACGTTTACAATATTATTAGCCAACCACTTTTGGCCTCATTTTGGAGTTTATGGAGTAATGAAATTTTTCACCTGCCTAGTTTTTGTGAAAATCGAAAATATTATGTCCGCCAATAGAGATACCATAGGGATGGGGGCCTTGTTGAATTACAAATATTTGTAACTATGGACAGTATGTTTCCCTAGTGCTAAAATTTACACTGTGTTCCTCAATTGTTGTTCTTGATTTTCAAATAGAATGATTCAGAAGTCTTCTTTCGCTCTGATATTATTTTTCATTACATAGTGACTCTCTGAAAACGAAACCGAAACTTTAAAAGGGGGCAGTGGATACATTCGGCCTTTCCAGAAGTATAAGTCATTATTGGAATGGGAAGCAAAATATAACACGTCAAGCAGGGTTCAATAATTTACCATGGGGAGATTCCTCCTAGCTTGAGCATTCAAAATATATATATAAGTATAAAATTTTTAATTTTAAGTAGCTAATCCTAGGACTGTCTTAGTAAGTGTCAGAAACGATGCCTCTACCCGTACATGGCTATCTACTATGCAGCAGTTACAGGAGATTGAAGGGCAACCACATTTGGTTTGGCGCTACTGAAGAAACGTTTGATGCATCATAACGCGTGGACTACCATGTTGTCCACTGAAATATAATGAAACGTGTTTCACCAAGGCTGCGGAATTACGTGTCAGATTTGATAAGACATTTGCCGTTTGGTAAGCACTAAAATGGGGATTGGCCCTGTCAAGATGAATCATCGCACTTCGTGATTTCTTTGTATAATACGTAATGATACTATTTGACAACCACGCAGTAATATGAAAGTGTTATTTATTCCATGATGTTTAATGCTTGTGAAAAACCCTACCAAAAGAAATTTCCTTTGTATCATTGATATATAGTTTGCGGACAATTTTTCAAGACTAGTCTGTACAATTTTCGATAGGGTAAATATGATTGGTCTAATGACTATCGATAACTTTTGACAGATACTGACTTAAAGTCAGCAGTTTAATTTGCCCGGTATATTTCACTGCAATGCCTACACTTAATAAGACAGGAAGGTCAAAGTATGACAAACGTTTTAAGTGTACGTTTTGCCGTAGTGCACAACATTCACGGGAAAAGTTAAACAACAACAATGCACTTAAAAATCTGAAACCGGTCTTCCTTTACTATGGTAAATTTTCGTTGAATGCAACAACTCTGGAAGCAAAAAGAAACTTTGATACAAGGTATTGCGACTTTCAACAAAGCTAGGTCACTATCGATAGGTGAGATAAAATATAACATGTGTAATAGCAGCGGTACAGTTCTACTTGACTAGTGAGGTGATACCCTGAACGATTGACATTGTAACGATCCAACAATTATATGAGTATGTAATGGTTCCATCATGCCAAACATAACTTACATACACGTATACTATTTAATATTGACCGGGCAATCTACGGAATGTCTAAATAGTTGCTGTCAACTAATTTCCTGCAAAGTATTTCTGGTATGTCCTTAGCCAGGCAGATACCATTTGAGTAGTCTGGTTCCCTGCCCCATTTCCGTGGCTAGCTGAACTGTGCTCATGAAAAGGGTTTGGTATGAAGAAGCCATTTTGAAGATTCAATTTATTTGGTTTCTCACTGTGTATAAAATCAAGATATAAAAATGGCTGTCCTCGAGACATCAACGCCGATAAGTCAACCAGAGCAGCATGCTTTGTGTTTGTGGAGAGTTAAGCACAAATGTCCTCTGGGGTAGGCAAACATTGACAGTACCACTT
The DNA here is from genome assembly GCF_041260155.1 of Ptychodera flava. Classification (NCBI taxonomy): domain Eukaryota; kingdom Metazoa; phylum Hemichordata; class Enteropneusta; family Ptychoderidae; genus Ptychodera; species Ptychodera flava. The sequence goes on along the minus strand of NC_091929.1, from coordinate 34,413,488 downwards.
ACAGCACATGATGTCTAAAACAGATGATTGATTATACATTAAAGAGGGTGTTCTTCGCACTCCATTATTTGAGCTAAAGCATTTCAAGGTGGCAATTTTATCTCGAATGGATCAGTGATGTGGCCTTTGTTCGGATTCAGCAACACTTTTTGCTTATAGAATTCTGACACAGAGGGCGCTGTATAATTCAATCCCAGGATTCTTTGTGTATGTCCTCGTTCATATGTTTACCAATAATCTTAAGAGTGTAACTGCATCTGCTCACAATGTCCAAAAAAGGAAAAAACTAACGTTATCAATACGAACGCTATTTTCTGCTGGCGGCGAGCTTTTGCAAAATTAACTGAATTTATATTTATTCTTCCTTTCACTTTTATAATTTATTTTGCGTCTCAAAATCTACAAATGATTCTGTAGAACGATAAACGAATTGGCAACCAGTCAGCATAATTTGTCTTTCACTCCCGGAACTGTTCCTGATACAGCGCTTGTCATTGTTTCCATCCTAGAGCCACAAGTGTGCAAAACATTTCCATCTCAATGCAATTATCAATCTTGACCAGCGATATAAAACTATTTAAATTCTTTTGTCTGTGATACAGTCTACTAGAGACATAAAACGACATGAGGGGAACGCTCCATTAACTTGGACGTACCCGAGTAACCCGAGTTGGTTATCAGAGGATTAATCGCTATGTCAACATATGCGAACAGATTATCTTTTAGTGTAAACAAAACATTAGCACTGCCGGAACTACTTTTAGCATGGCCCATGCCGTGACGGCTCTTGTCCGGCACTAATGATTCCGACCGGCGTTAAAAGTGCCGTCCAGCACTTGCTGTTACTTTGAAGTCATCATTTAGTTCATAAAATTGCATGAAGAGTTACAAAAACGATGGTACTATAGAATCCCTTTCAAATAAAATGCTGTTTAAACAATACTAGCAGTTAATTAACGTATGCTGATTTTGCATACGAAAAGCTATTTTTGTATGAGAAGTACGGTAGCGAAAATCAGTACAACAAAACAGGACTTCAGCACAACAAAACAGGACTTTTACTAAAACGTACTCTTTCAATTTCAGTTCAACCATTGCGGAAAGGTGCATGCAATGTAATGAAAGTCACGAGCAAACTTTGGTGTCAACGGATCCAGTCTTTGAATTATCAATGAACACTCACTTATTTTTCTGGTCAAAAGCCAAAGGCTACTTGTCCATCGCAACAAGCCTCTCTGTTTGAATGTGTGTTCATTTTTAGCCGGATGCAGGCCAAATTGACCGGCTACTTCCGTATTTTGGCCAGCTACTTTTCAGCAATGTTTCGCTCTCGCCCCGAAATTCTGGTTTTGATAATGATATTTTGATGTTTGTTGTCTTGCAAGCCGGAGATAACATTTAAGAAGTGCCTATGTGGCTATATGTAATCTAGCAATTTACGCGGTGAACTTGTTGCTATCTAGTATCAGCCTGTAGTACCGCGATCTGCGAATGTGTACTGTACTGGGAATCGCTCTCGAGGTCATCCTTGCTTTCCCGACTACAGCCCGAATTATTTCGACGTGAACTCACATCGGGTGCAGCTTACCATTGGACTGACGTTACGCCCACCAATAGCCGGCCATTTCCGAATAAAGCCGACGTTTGTTTCTCTCAAACGCGAAAGAGAAGAAAGTCTCAAACGCGGAAGAGAAAGTCGACGCTTCAGAACTTTTGTTTTCTGCGTAAGAGTAGGGCCTTGTCTGATGGGTAGGTTTTTGATCAAATGTAAAGCGACCTAAAGTTACTGAGTCTCATTTTTCATACTTTTTAAACGCCACGTCAATCCATCCATAGTCGATCATAGATCTACATCGCGTTTTGTGGAGGGGCCGTGGTTAAGCGGAAGGGAAAGTCTACGCGGGAGTCTACGCTTGAAAACTTTGATTTTCTGCGTAAGAGTAGGACTTTGTCTGTTGGTTGCCGGAGGTTTTAGATCAAATCTAAATAAACAAACAATTACTTGGTCTCATTTTTCGTACTTTTGAAACGCTACGTCGATCACAGTGTCAACTTTCAGGTCGACCACAGTCCCTCTATCCACCGGTCTGGAAACGCCTATTGTAAAAGGTGTCAATCACCTGGATCGCACAGCCAAACCGCGATACGAGGGGCAGTCACGTGATAATGCGTAGCTTATGTTTGTCCTGCATGCCACAGTCCCCGATTGTGTGTACGCTTTTCTCGAATTTTCGCTGTTTTTGGCTCTATTAAGTGTTCTCTGCGTCTATCTACGACACGAAGACAGAAATTATCATATCCTGAAACCGGTGTTTGTTTTTCGTGATCCTTCTCCCATCGTAAATGATGATAGTGTGCGATAATTTCTGGGGTTGATCGCTGCGAGTGTGTTGACGCATGGATGTCTATTTTTTACATCCATGGTTGACGTAGCACAAGCAACGGCTGGAATCACACCGGAAAATTTGTCGTCGCTTTCTCTTGCAATGCTAATATTCAGTGCCTCCAAATATGATCTAATTATGTTTTCTGTGTAATATTCTGTGAAATCGTGTCTGTTAACTGAGCAGAATAGGAAAGACAACTGCAGAAATGCATGGATAGAGGGACTGTGGTCGACCGTGATTAGGTGTAAGCTTACTGTGTCACAATCGACTAGTCGACTGCAAGTTGTGTTGTACACATACGGTGTCGTACAGGTTGACGTTGGGTGTCGTCAATTTGGAATTTTATCAAACATGAACACTGGAATTTAGCTCTCTTTTTCAATTATATTCAACATCACCAAAAATCAATGGTAAGCTCGCGAATTCGTTTTATTGTGAAATTAATACCGTGAATTAAATCACTGAAATTGTGCCGTCCGCCGACCGGCGTCGTTAACTGCCTCTACTATATCTCCTTTCTTATAATATGTACGAGTGGCCATACTATTTACAGACGGATCCGGCTAGCAATTCATTGACTTAAATTCGCTCTATAGGAGATGTAACGTCACAGGATACGCGAAGCTCTTGGAGTCCTTACTCACTCGTTACGTTGTTTACAAGTGCAAGAAAAATCTCGTGAAAAGAACGTTCCATGCTGTTCTGATTACATTTGCATATATGATCAATGCGCGTTACTGAAGTGAAGCGTCTGAAAATAGGAAACTTGAATGAAAGTGAACGAAGAACGATATTTTGTTTCACCATATTTCTAAAACTTAGTTTAGAGCCTAAATTAAAGAATAATAGATTACTTGCAATGAAAAAAGGGCAGTTCACTTTTTCCTGTCAACATAGTTCCATGTGCAAGCATATGTGTGTGCCCGTGGTACTGAGTGAGTCGTTACAGCCCTGACGTTCCTATTATAGCACCAGCTCGATAAGATAATCGCAACAATGGAAAATTAACACCTTGGGGATTAAAAGTCTTCTGTTTGTCACCCGAGTTGGCAGGCAGCAACTCGGGTTTCAGGTACCATCAAAGTTAATGGAGCCTTCCCCTAATGATAAACGTTTCGACCCCTTGACTTTTTAGTTCATGATTTAATGGTCCCGCATGTGTCTAGCTCCTCTACAAAATTTATTCGGTGATCATTCAAAGGTAACGTCATATATGATATATTTTGTTAGTAAAGCTTTTAATTTTTGTTAGTGGGTGTTAGCTTAATGGGACAAAGTCGGCCATTTTTCATGAATTTTGGTTGATACGAGATACTACTTATATTGTTTGACATGTTGAAAGACACTGAATGAATGGGTGACCATGCATATATTCGACCCCGGTTTTAGACACGACACATGAAACCATCGCGAAAATGAATTAATGGTAATGACCATTAATTCATTTTTGCGATGGTTTCATTTAATTTGTTTAAAACTGAGGTCGAATATATGCATGGTCACCCATTCATTCAGTATCTTTCAACATGTCAAACAATATAAGTAGTATCTTGCATCAAACAAAATTCATGAAAAATGGCCGACTTTGTCCCTTTAAAGTGTTGTATTTGATCTTCTGTGATTGCAAACACTAATGTTGAATGAAGTGCCAAGCTAACTTTGTAAATAATAACATGAAGATCAAATACACAGCGTATCATCTGGTGTACAATGTTCCGATTTTTTGTGGTCGGTAATGTCATTGACTGTCATTAATTAGTAATTTACAAACATATTACTGAAACTGCATTTGATTGTTTGAAATGCTCACCAGTAACGTTAGCGTTCGTATCCCATAATGAGGAACGTGTCGTCCTACTTGTATTCACAAAAAGCAGAAGTGACTGGTTAAATATTCTATCTTACCATCCCCAACATAAACAAAATTACGTACTTATCGTGGTGATGGAATAAATCAAAATAATTATATAGGAGGTTTTATCGGATCTATCGATTGATATAAAACTTTTTGTAAGACTTTGTTCATCAGCAGTAAGAAGTTATATTTTTACACCAAACCCTATTAGCATGACTCCGATTTCTACATGAATTCCACTCAGTATCACAGGTGATTGATTCAATTCAATTCAATTCAATTCAATAGAACTTTATTTATCCCAACACGGGCAATTAAAAAGCGTGGCTCAAATACAACATCAAATATATAATACAAATTTTTACAAAATGGTAGGAGACGCAGGACTATACAAAAAACAGTTTAGGAATCATTTAAAAGCCGCACAGCGTTTGGAAGAATGACAACTTGCGCCGGTTTGACCTGCAAGCCGGGTATCTAAAACGCCGACCAGAGGGAAGTGTGTCGAACTCTGCTGATAAAATGTCATCACTAGACAAAAGAATTGAGCGGGCTTTCCTGAGTACTTGCTGATTATAAAACGTAGAAAGACTTCTCTGGGGTATACCAATTAGTTTTTGAGCTAAGTGAAACAATTCTATCAAGTGAAGTTTTGTTTTTAACAGACAGATTTTGATACCAACAAATGAATGAAAATGAGATAACGCTTTCAATGTAAGATTTATAAGATTGATTGAGCTTGTACAAACCTTTTAACCCCAAATAAATTTTGAACTCTTATATATTTTCATGTCTTCAAAAACTGCAGACGTCTCGTACGGGGGTACATTTGCATCATACTTCGAACCATTTTTTTTCGCTTTTATCTTTTGAATTCAAAGCCAAATGCTCTGTGAAAGCTTGAACTTCAAATGATTACTCATTGAATTCAATGTTCTTGTTGCTGAAAGGAATGTCCAGAATTATTTTAAAGGACACCTTCAAACATCTTGCTTTTATAATTAGCAATATTATACGTCCATGATGGTCAGATAAAGCTTTTCTGTCGAAGCCCATTGTTCAAACAATGCTTCGGTTTCATCAAGTATAGATCTCAAGATTTCAATCAGTACTAGAAATACACGAAGACAAAAATGTCGAGGATAATTCAAAAATGTTACATTTAACCACACTCCCTCCCGGGGGATTGTGATTTCACCATTAATTTCCGCTTCTATATTCCCGATGGAATATATCATTTAATAACTCACCTCAAAGGACTGTAGATCTAGTTGTAGAAGAATGTAGAAGCGACTTGCTAGTGTCACGGTCAGCATATGCTGGGGAAATTGAATAAAGCAGTGTTTTATACATATTTATTGTGTCAGCCTAGATGCTATTATTAAGTCCTAGTCATATATTCTCCTATTGTTTTCCCAGCCAGAGTTCATAGGTCACTAGACTCCTATGGCAGCTGTTCAGAATTACCTGAATTGTCAACAAAAAACAGAATAGCGTTATACTGTGATGTCAATTGCTATAACGGAGACCGATAATCACGTGGCAACGCTATTGTTTGTCCGATTACTATTCTATTATTAAGTACTTGTCATTTATTCTCATATTGTTTTTCTAGCCAGAGTTCATAGTTCACTGGACTCCTACGCAGTTCTTCACAGTCACCTGAATTATCAACAAGGCAAAACAGAATCGTGTCACTACACTGTGATGTCAATTGCTGTAACGGAGACCAATAATCATTTGGCAAAACTACCATTTGTCTGATCACTATTCCTCGGCGCTGGGTCCAGTAATTTTGAATTCCAGAACTAATTAACACTCGAATAAGGCATTAAATGAACGTGATGCTAAAACCTCATTATAAAATCAAGAGATATTAGCGTTTCTTTTATGGTTAACGAATTGCGAGACATTTTCAGTGAGCTTTAGAACGCAGTTGATTGGCAAACCATCGAGGACGTCGATGTTTATGGTCACCGACCGGACCATCCTTACAATTCCCTACTGAAATATGACTTTGGCATGAGCTAGTGGTTTAAATTACGCGGTTGGATTCTTTAATGTTTACATAATGTCCGATTATTTAGGAAACTTTCGTGAAAAATTACCAACGGCTCGCTGCTTACGCGTGTGTGAAAGAGGAAGACTTACCCAGGAACCTGTACACACGAAGAAGCGAAAACTGATAAAAAATTCGAGGACAGAATATACTCGCAAAAGAAACTTAACCTCGCAATGTTTAGCAGAAAAAAAGATTGAAATAAAACTCGCTCTGCAGCAATCGAAGTCACCACAAGCCCTTCCTAAAAATAGCCAAGTAGTTTTATATCGTGTCGGTACAAATGATCATGAATCTATTATTTATCATCACATAAAGCTTGTCCATTTATTGCATTTTAGATTAATTGTTAATTGTTTTGCTGACATTTCAAACTAAGAACAAATATGTCAATACTATGTCACCAGCACTCATAATAAACTGTTAGTGAACCATGTGACATGGTATCTCTCTTTTCAAAAAGGGTAATGTGATTGAAACCAATCAGCTGGAAGTGACGTTTACATAGCGATTAGTCATTAGTTAAAATAACTTTTATCTTTGTAATAAATGTGAAATATTTTCATTAATCGTGAGAAATCGTTTTAACAGATATCATATCACAAGGAACATCACAAGAACGTTAATTTGCGTAATGCAATAGAATAGAGTTCAGCTACCAGCTCTATATAATATATTAGAAAAAATGTAATTCTATGATAAATAGTATCATGTTAAAGGGACTGATAAAGTGTCACGAGCATGATCATCTAGATTATTACTCTTCTATATGTTCAAATGATTCTTGGCTTGATTGTTAAAACAAAGCCAAATCGCACATTTCAAGAAGATTCGGCTGGTCTTTACAGTACAGTAAAGTTACCTACGTTTACCTCAACAGAGATGATATGTAGTTAATAAAGATGAAGAACAGCTAATTGAATATACAAGCTTAAATTAGATTATTGAAGCGGTCAGAGAGAGAGAGAGAGAGAGAGAGAGAGAGAGAGAGAGAGAGAGAGAGAGAGAGAGAGAGAGAGAGAGAGAGAGCGTATGATATAAAGTTTAATACTTGATCGATACCTTTAATCTATCATTATACATCCACGCCATTTGTTATCGGATGTTTACCGTAAAATATCAGTGGGTTGATCTATCATTGTAAACAGAAAGTAAATGCTCATGGTCCTCAAAGACGTTGCAAGTTTTTTTTTGTTTACTGTACATTGCAAATTTGGTTCGGGGACATCAAAAACCACAACGTTAATTCACTGATGTTTACTCATTCTACATTTTGAAAACTCTATAAGTTTAGTACAAATTTCAGAAAAATATATTGAGGCCACATAACATGACTGACGTTCGCACAGATGCGGCCGCGTGGAAGGGCTCCAGGATTCGTAACCGTGATTATAGATATTGTAAATTCATATTATTTTTGAGGCGTGTTCCTGTTAACACACTCATGGCGTACTACTTGGCGCTGGTGTCATTGCACTAACCAATTATGTTGAGCATTTATAAATAACCTTGCGTTAACTCTTTCCATGATATTTACAGCCTTAAGATTTAATTATGTCACAATTCTTGTAAAATTGGGCATTGACATACAATAGATCGGTTGTCACCAGTATGACCTGTTCCCTTACTAGGTGATACGCCTATAAAATACTTAGAGGTTATTACCCAATATCGCCTGTTCCTGATTCGTATAAGCATGAGTGCCATTTGTGCTACGCCAGACACGAGACGAAGTCGAGTGTCTGACGCAGCACAAATGACACGAATACTAATACGACACAAGGAATAGGCGATATTGGGTAATAACCGATACATCATATACCCATGCCCATAATTTTACGAATAGTGCGAAAAACCTTACATTTTGAGGCTTTACTTTATTACGCCTTGCGCATAAATATCGGAATATGTATGTAAACAGGCTTCATTCATAAAGTATACGACGAAGTAAACATAACGCGCGACATCACTGCAAGTCCTCCATATTTCAATGAATCCAAAGAAGAAAGACATCGGGATACAAAAATCGTCATACAGGAAGAACCTTTTCAGGGTGCAATGTCCTATTGCAATTGCAATCGATCAAAACATGTCTTCAACTTTAGATCTATCCTGATTTCGTTCGCGCTCGATCGTCGTAGACACGGAGCTCGCGCGGAGAGGGGCCGTCATTTTGTTTGTTTACCCTGAGCGTTGCCATGTCAACAGTCGTCGCGCGCGCGATATTGCTGCCACGTCACGCGCTAATTCTTGATCCTTCATGGAATACAGTGTGTTTTACCGGCTAATATTACAGTGGGAAATAATTCTTGATCCTTCATGGAATACAGTGTGTTTAATGGTTAATATTACAGTGGGTGACATGTTTCTAAGTTAAGAACACAAGCCGTCGTTACCTGATACGACGTTGAGGAATGGCGTATCTTGCCCGATGCGATAACATGCCGGGTAAGTACGAATTTCGAGTAAAATGGGGAAGATGGAAAGAACTAGCAATTTCACATACTCAAACCAATCAAGAAAACTTCAATAATGTATTAATAATTTATGTTACTGATAATTCGAAACCTGGTCTTATCTTTCGGTAATCAAGACAAACGTTATCTAAACACCGCAAAAAGCCTCACTTTTTCAGGCATAGCAGACTTAGCATTTATGTAGGCCGACAGCCAGCTGTTGCACTATCTAGGGCAAAGCGCGGGCCATTGTCTTGGTCCATATCTCAGGACTACGTCAAACTTCGGCGAACCCTACTTAATCTTTCAAAATTTTTATTTCCTAGTAAAATCTAATGCTCCAGCTTTTTCAACTGTTACATTAGTTTTAAATTCTGTAAAGTAATTTCAATTTCAAAGTTTCACAACGCCATTGCAAGATATATATGATGTAAACAGGAATGAAAAATTCAGTAATAGGCTTTTTTGTATGTGAGTGAAAACCGCCCTGAACAAGATTATTAACCCTCACGCCAAGCTCGTCAGTGTAAGTTCAATTTCCACTTATAGCTTTCTACGTACCAGCTTTTCCAATATCATCGGATGATTTGCCAACGTTTCAAGGTAAATGAAAAGAAAATAGCATCTAGAAAAACTATGACAGTAGCACAAAATTCAGACTGCTAGTGAACCATGTCACATGGTATGTCACCGTCTAAATAAAAATTATATGACAGAAACAATGCATTCTATCTGTTACAAGTAACGTTATCACGGTTAGCAATTTGTGATTTGTTTTGGGTCGAAAGACACGCATTTTGAACTTGCCATTGTATATGTTTTAATTATTCCCTGGTTAATTTCTAAAACCACGTCCAATTTTAAGTTTCAAGTAGTTTTCACTGGTCTAAGTATATCGATATGATTAGTATCTTTTCGACTTCACTCTCAAGAGAGGGGAGGGTATAGTACTTAATCAGGACGAGGTACAGTAAAGTAAATGAACCAGTTACATGTTGTGTGTTGACTTTTTAAAACATGATTCCTGAAGCGTTCGAGAGAGTTCGAGAGAGAGACAGAGAGAGAGAGAGAGAGAGAGAGAGAGAGAGAGCGAGAGAGAGAGAGAGAGAGAGAGAGAGAGGGGGGGGGAGTGTGTGAGTGAGAGAGAGTGTGTGTGTGTGTGTGTGTGTTTTTCATATACATCGTGTTGATTTTATGACTTCAATTGATCTCTTTTTTTTGAAATGGCTGTTGTATATATCAAGCAATGACTTTTTTTACTTTAGAGTACCAGTATTTTAACATAACAATACCTCATTAATTAAGCGCTTCTTTATCTTACAGAAGCAATTATTGCACTCAAACATGTTCTGCAACTCCAAATTGAATTTGGTTCAGAAATTCCATTCAGCAAATGGTTAGAAAAACTTTGCTGCGCATGCTGCATTAGAACTGAAATTCATTACAGATGTAACGCTGACCTTAATGTTTTTAAAAGTCAAGTGAAAAATTTTATAGTGGCAAATGTAGCTATTTTATTTTGCTTTTATTCGCATCTGTATTATTTATATCCCCTACATGTATTTTACACTTTCAATTAACTTTTATATTTTGCTGTTATTGTTAACAGGAAACAATGGAAGATTACAACCTTATTTGGTCATTTCTCCCGATTTTGTGCTTGTACATGGGAAATCTGTAATTCGTTGAGAATAATAAATAAATAAATAAATAAATAAATAAATAAATAATAAGTAAATAAATAGATAAATAAATAAATAAATCACCGCATGCATTTTGTAATAACAAGTTTTTCATAAAATATTAGTGGATCTATATTACACTAGCGATCATGTTATACAGTCACTGAAATATCTTTTCATTACAGATGTTCAGAATTTGTTGTCAGACGAAGAGTGTCATCCATTTGGTTACTGTACTTGGAGTGTTCCTTTGTTGACATCCAAAACCACTTCGTTATTTTATTTTGTTTATTCATTCTAGTTCTTTAAACTTTTTTTTTACCTGTCAGTGTATATTTCAGGAAACATTAAGGAGGCCACACAACATGATAGACAACATGGTCTGCACAGATGCGGATGCCTGGTTCGACGGTATGATTCGCAACTATGGTTACGTTTGAAGCACTGGGACGTCTAGCAAAACATATAGACACTGTAAGTTAATATCTCAGCGAACATATTCTTTTTTGAAGCGTGTTCCTGTTGACATTACTCATGGCGTACTGCTTGGCCTATTGGGATTTTGTGCGTTTAGTTATAGCAGTGACGACATTGGGCATTATAAATAAGCTCCATTACTTATTTCCATGATAAGATAACAGACCGTTCACTCCTTGTCGATATATATTCTGCTTACGTAAAGATTAAGTCCTGTCGAAATGTAAATGTCAACTTAACACTATTATAACTGTCCCACTAAGCCATTATAAAGTAAAATGTAAAAAATAAATTAATAAGATGTTTGCGAAGTGATAAATGATAATGTAAATATTGCTTTGTGGCTGATTTTGATACTTAAGCAATAATGCACCCCCTCCCGGCCCATAATGGACGAAAGCAAACTTTGCACGACATAATGTACGAGGCGAAGCCGAGTACATTATGGAGTGCAAAGTTTGCTTGAGTCCATTATGGGCCGGGAGGGGGTGCATTATTGCTATTATTTTATAGTTTTGGCAATGCCAGTGAATTTGTAGTTGTAGAAAACGAATAAAAAAGGAAATTTAAACTGAGTTTGAAGCCAGTGAGCGTCCTGACTCTGCACACATCACATGCACTCCACACTGCACTGCACTGAACACGCACGTTCGGCACAAAAAATGACCAACACTTTCACGGTTCAATTTTGAAATAAAAAACGATGTATTTTCGAAGGAAATAAAAAGGAACTGCATCCCTAGCGTCTATATCAAACTTGAAACATCACCTTTAAATATCATACCATTCAAAAAGCCGACACGGTGAAATGCCAGAGATGAAGAAAAGGGAATGTTCATGCATCGACATCAGCATGTGATCAGCGAGCTGCATGCCATGGTATCAGCTGATCAATACGATCATTATTATGTCGCTAGTAGTACAGCATTCATTGCAAACGATATCAACAGAGTTCAACATTGTTATTCAAATGTTTATATTTCAATAATATGGTGTCTATAAATTTAATTTTCGATGACTTCTTGAGAAGAGCTATTTTATTTCGGCGAATGAGAAAACTTGACGTAAACGGGTGCTTGAAAGGTACAGTTGACAAACATACTGGAGGGTTTCGGTACCGTCGCGATATCGAGAACAAGGCAAGGTAAACCCACAGACAAGGAGAAAAAACGATGAATGAAAGTTGTCGCCGATTACAGTCAGTGCATCAGAATTAGGTGGCCGAGATGTTAGATCAACGGAGAGTCCACGGTCGTCATGATTGTTGGTAGTAGCTGACCTTGGACCGAGACTTTGAATGGCTCCGTAGTAATTTCTGTAGACACTTCCGGTCAAGGTTGATGACAGCAAGCTGCCGTCGTTGGCCAGTTTACGGCTTGTTCGAGTAGCCTTTCACGCTTGCATCGTTTACATGGCCACTGACATACATAATATGCCATTTGTCAAACTCAGTAGCGTCTAGGAGTTTGCAAACGTACTGAGTTCTGTTTCACCTACCCCTACGGCAACGAACCATGTTGTAAACAAACGTAGTAGTACAACCCGCGTATCGGACGGGACTGCATGCTGAGCGTCAGCCAGCCAGACGACAAGTGCATAAGTGAGGACTCAAAAAAATGTGATAAATCGTACAGTAAGACATTATTATCAATATTGTGCACCATTATCTAGATTAATAGTTTTGTGTATTACATGGTTTATCCGATACTTTCCCTCCTTTGAAATGCGCAGTCCTTTTTTCGTTTTCAAAAGAAAAACTTGCACGCTGTGGTGTCGCAATGCTGAATAATGGAATACATTATCAGTAATAATGTATGGATATGACGTCACAAAATTCACTGGTATTGACAAAGCTATAATATAATATTCAATAAAGTGTTTGGCGAGTACAGCATCATTCGTTCAAGAAATCTCGCAATGACTTGTTAAACTTTGAATTGGATTTATATAGCAGAATTGAAAAACTTATTGACAGTTTAAAGCCGAAGCATTAGACATTACAAAGAAATAAATCATTTTAAGAGATTAGGGTTCGCCGACGTTTTGACGTAGTCCCGAGATATGGGTTTGGGATATGGGCTTAGACAATGGCCTGCGCTTTGCTCCATCTGGTACGACATGTGGCTGTCGGCCTACATTAACTGCTATCGTCGGCTCTACCTAAACTGAGGCTCTGTACGGTTTTTCTGTGAAAATTATACTCGTGCCTGATTACCTAAGGATGAGACCTGTACTTGGTAAAATCATCAGTAACACAAATTCTTTAAACAAATATTGAATTTATTTTGATTGGGATGAGTAATATGTAAAAGTGACTAACTTTTTCAATATTTCCCATTCTACTGGAAATTCGTACATTGCCAGACATTTTATTGCTTAAGGGCAATACACATCATTGATTAACGTACTTATCAGTTAACACGGGCTCGAGTCTGTTCTAAACTAAGAAACATGTCTTCACTGAAACGGTACACACACCATGGCATTAAGACTCAAGAATTGTTTTCTTGAGGATTTCTATCTATTTCTTTTTTAAATCATCACCATCGTAATACTTATAACATAACAACACATGGCAGATTAAAGACTTATAAAGAAGAAAATATTCATATACATAGGTAATGGTATTTTGGAATCGAATATTTGGGTCCTTACATTGCAGAATTTCTACTTGAAATATCGGTCTATCAACAGCGCTGACTTATAAGAGACCTGGTATTTCGTGAGTACGTTATCAGTGCATGTAGTGATGAAAGGTTTAGAAGATTAAATTGACTCCATGAGTTGGTTCAGAAGATTGACTTACAGAAATACATCACAGAGTCAAATCAAAAGGTCAAAAAGACACTGAAGCACACAGAGAGAAATTCTACGTTAAAACTGAGCCGAGAATGATATTAACGAGATGACAAATACAATATTACTCCCCCAATATAGCTAATGTTGTGAATAGAGACAAGTACATTTGCAAAAAAAAATCTTATAGGGTTGTTTCATGTGGCGAATATTAAATTACCTACCTCTTAAAAGTAAATTGTCTTTAGGACTGATGTACAAGGTCAAGCTTGTTATTTTGATATTCGGTATAACATCTGCTTATCAAACAATAGTATAACTTTGTAAATGAGTCAGTGTCTGTTGAGTGAACTCTGGATCTATATTCAACAAGTCATTGTCAACCTCATAGCCCTCACTTGGTTAATTAATTTGGAACCATGTAATTTGCAAACATGCAACCATTGATCACACAAGCGACTATCTCTCAAATTTAGTAAAGTAATTACATTCAGACATCACGAGCACAAACACATTATTACAACATTTTGTCCGCCATTTTACGGATATCTTCTGACCATATCACTTCAACATCATATATGCCAATGGTTTCGAAAGTCATTGACCAATCGGGACAATGGCATCGGCAATGAATTGTTGAATGTGGATCAGAGTTCATTCAACTGACAATGACCATTAGCAAGGATATAATATGTTTAATATCCATTTGTCATACCAGGTATCAAAATAAAAGTTTAACCTTGTACATGTTAGCCGTATCACGTAACCATTATATACACCAATGTTTCCAAATTCATCATGCGGGGACAATGGCATTGACACTGACTTGAGTATATGTATTACAAATCAGAATCGTCAACTAAGCAATTGATTGTGTATTATAAGCGATCCAACCGAGCGGTCGGGCGAGCAAGCATAGTTCTCGCCTAGTGCTTCCACCCATTAACATGGTAACTGACTTTTTTAATTCCATTTTTACGTTTTTTCTAGTATAAGTGTAACATTCCGATTTCCGACAGCCCCCCCCCCCCCTTCAGTAGGGCCATGGGTTTTCAGAAGTAACATTACGGGAAGGCTCCATTAACTTAGGAATACCCTATTTCCCTAGAGGATCAATTTCACAGACATGCCTTTCCTGCAATGGCACTACAATAGCACCAGCTGGATTAGATAAACATAACAATGGAATATTCACACCTTGGGATTAAAAGTCTTCTGTTTGTCACCCGAGTTGCTCAGCCAAGGACTCGGGTTTCAGGTACCATGCAAGTTAATGCAGTCGTCTCCTAAAGATTTTGCTTATCAAACTCTGTGAATCTTTGAATAATTATTTATTACAAATATTGTTGTCATATCCTGGTTTGGTCAGACCATTCAGTCAGTCTGTTAAGCCAGCTCGCTTTTCTTTCACTTCAGTGTTACTTTTATCAGATGCCACACGAAAACGAAACCGAAATTTTAATAGTAGGCATTCTAGAGGTGACCAATTTCCACAAACTTTGAGAGAGCTCGTGACAAAATTTAACATATATCAAAGGAACAGGTCATATTTCAATTACTCACTCTTGAAGCATAGCTTCAAAGTTGCACATTGTAATGATCAAATAATAGCTATAATGGCTCGTTCATGACCAATATTAGACAGTTGACCTGATATTTTGTTAATTCGTAAGCGGGCGAAAAGCTTAATAGCTACAGTTGTGTCCGTATGTCAATAAACGGGCAAGGTCTGTCAATGTACTTTGGTTCCCGCCTCATTTCGTCCGCTGGCTGTGCAAAGCTCAATGTGTGTTGCAGCCAATTTGTCAACATTATAAGTTATTTTACGTCACGTTGTCCTTTGAATAGTACAACAATACAAAATGGCTTTATGACAATATCACCGGAAAAACAACAACAGGATCATAAAGGAGAAAAAACGTTAAGTGCCGAGGTAGGAAAACAACGAAATTACGAAATGAAGGCACGTTCTGCTTGCTGAGCGTTGGCACATTAGTTACATTGGTATATTTTAGTTTTATGCAATGTGAAATATATTGATAAGCCTCATACATTAGTATATTTTAGTTTTATGCAATGTGAAATATATTGATAAGCCTCATTTTATTTATATTCCACGTTTATTACTGTGCGAAGTCAATATTAAATCAACCGAAATGATGTGAGTGAAAGACGAGGAGTATGTCCACAAGCGCCTCGCTGCATAAGCATGCATGAAGGAGAGACACACGCAGGTACTTATTTACATGACGAAGAGAAAAACGAAAAATCGAGGACAGAATACACACGCAAAAGAAACTTAACCCCCGCAATATTCAGCAGAAACAAAGACTGAAATAAAAACTCACCATGCAACAAGCACAGTCAGTGACAAGCTGTTCCTGAAGAATCAGCCAAGCAGTTTTTTTTTGTATGTGAGGGAAAACCGTTATGAACGCGATTATTAACCATCACGCCAAGCTCACCTGAGTAAGTTCAATGTCCACTTATTGTTTTCTACGTTTCAGCTATTCAAATATCACTGAATGATTTGCTAATGTGTCAAAGTAAATGAAAAGGCAGATAGCATCTAGAAAAACTATGACGCTAGCACCAAAATTAGACTGCTAGTAAACCATGTAACACATGGTATTTCTCCGTCTAAATAAAATTGTATGCCAGAAACAAGGCATCATATCGGTCGGAAGTGACGTTATCACGGTTATGGATTTGTGATTAAATCGAAGACACGCATTTAGAGCTTACCATTGTACAGTGGTTTGCGTTGATGCATTTGCATAAGATTAGACTTATTGTCTAAACCGAGGTGTCGCTAACACTGTCAGGTGCAATCAGCTAGGCTGTAATATGAGTCGATCATAAAAGAACAAACTCTGCAAAAGTTAAAATACTGTCTAGCAGGAGGTCAGACATAGTCAAAACAACTACACCAGAAAGCAAGTGATATGACTTGGACAGTGCGTGGATTTGTGTGGTGGTATTTTTTTTAATTATGTCTGACCTCCTGCTAGACAGTATTTTAACTTTTGCAGAGTTTGTTCTTTTATAGTCAAAACAACTGCACCAGAAAGCAAGTGATATGACTTGGACAGTGCGTGGCTTAGTGAGGTTGTATTTTTTTCTATGTCTGACCTCATGCAAGACGATGTTTCAAATTTGGCAGAGTTTATTACTTTGTTCACATTTGCAATTCATCTTAAATTTGGCCGACGCAAAATAATTGTCCTTTCGGGAATAGATTTGGTCCGCGTCCGCACTCATCTACACTTACCGGTACCTGAATTAGGCCGATGTAATTTACCGTCCTTAGTAACCTGTGACCTGTCAAAGTTCAAAATGGCGCATTTGAATAATGGCACGCGTGTTTCTACTGTTCATGATTTTTCTCTGTTTTTTTTTTTACGCACAAGAAGGGCAAATATGACCTCCACTCGCTCTTTTAATCATCGGAGAGATCTTCACTATTTATTAGATGAACGCAGGGTATATGTACGATGGCTGTGGAGAATAACCAGTGCGCAGCATTTTCGACATCATGGTCAATCAATGCGTCTCTTACGTACACTGTGAATCGAATGCATGGTCTCACTTGGGAGCAAATATTGATGGGAAGATATATAGGTTGTGTGTATATGGGATGATAAAGACTGGATTGAAAACCTTCGACAAGTTAAACTTTAGTTTCACGCACCGTTTGTTTTGTGTGAATAGGGTGACTAGTTCAACTTCGATCCATGGCGGAGGCCTGGTCAACTGGGACCAGGGCCGACACAATGTGTCAACACATGTGAATTTTGCGTCGACCCTGAACCTCGACATGACCATTATCGTATCGACTTCATTCTCAACAGACGAGAGGGTATGTACTTAATCAGGACGAGGAACAGATAAATGAATAACAAGTTTACATTTTGTGTGTCACCTTCTTGAAATTTGATTTTAGAAACGTTCGGGGGAGAGAGAGAGAGAGAGAGAGAGAGAGAGAGAGAGAGAGAGAGAGAGAGAGAGAGAGAGAGAGAGAGAGAGAGAGAGAGAGAGAGAGAGAGAGAGACAGACAGACAGACAGACAGACAGACAGACAGACAGACAGACAGACAGACTTGGCTGTTGTATATATAAAGCAATGTCTTTTTACTTTAGAGTACCAGTATTTTAACATAAAAATTTATCTTCAATAAGCGCTTCCTTATCTTAAAGAAGCAATCCTTCCACTCAGAAATATTCTGTAGCCTCCAAGTTGGATTTTCTTCTTCCGAAATTCCATACAGCAAATGGTCAGAAACAATTTGCTATGCATGCTACATTAATACTGGAATTAACTACAGATGTTTTGCTGATCTCAATGTTTTTAAAAGTCATGTGAAAACTTTTACAGTGGCAAATGTAGCTATTTTATATTGCTTATATTCGCATCTGTATTGCTTATATCCCTTACATGTATTTTACACTTTATAATTAATTTTATATTATGCTGTTATTGTTTACAGGAAACAATGGAAGATTACAATCTTACTGTAAATTCATATGTAAGCGTACATTTTCTTTTTGAACCGTGTTCCTCTTGACATTACTCATGGCGTACTGCTTGGCGTATTGGGATTTTGTGCGTTTAGTTATAGCAACGACGACATTTAGCATTATAAAGTAAGTTCCATTCCTTATTTCCATGATATGTGGCGTCAGAATTAAAGTCCTTGAATTGATTTATATCACAGCTCTTGTAGAGTTTTGGCGTCACGTGTACTGGTAAATCCTAAAATTTCGTTTAGTACGTTCCTGATACGCTAAATAAAGTATACTTATATGACGCAGTAACAGGTGATATAAAGCATAGCATTCGTATCACCTAGTAAGGCATGAAACTAGGATGTGCGAAAGATTCACCTTTAATGTTTGAAATCCGAGTGACACCTAGACGTAGTGGGAGACAGAATTTCAGCTTACAACTGTGATAATAAATGGATTATTTTCCCGAGAATGTTCATGCTTTTCTGAAGAAACTAATATTTCGCTTTTGTGACACTTCGTCTCGGCTACTAAGATCTCAAACCGTTCACTATTTGAAACTTTGAATTTATGACACCTAAACAAATTACGAAGAATGTCTGCGAAGTGAATATGACAATATAATATTACTTTGTGACCGATTTTGATCCTAGGGAATAAAGTGTTTGGTGAGTACACCATTG
This sequence comes from Ptychodera flava, assembly GCF_041260155.1. Lineage (NCBI taxonomy): Eukaryota > Metazoa > Hemichordata > Enteropneusta > Ptychoderidae > Ptychodera > Ptychodera flava. The sequence goes on along the minus strand of NC_091929.1, from coordinate 34,394,587 downwards.
TATTATTCGTTCAACTTGCAATGGCTTTGTTAAACTTTGAAATTGAAATTTTATCGCAGAACTGAAAAACTAATGTGACAGTTAAAAGCAGTAGCATTAGACTTTACAAGGAAATAAATCATTTTGAGAGATTAGGGTTCACCGAAGTTTTCGACGTAGTCCCGAGATATGGTTCAAACATTGGCCTGCTCTTTGCCCAAGCTGGTACGACATGTGGCTGTCGGCGTACATAAAGTGTTATAGTGACTCTGCCTGACAACTGAGGCTCTTTTCCTTTTTGAGATAATCTTTTTCTTGATTACCAAAAGATGATACCTGTAGTCAGTAAAATTGTCTGTAACATAAAAACATTTAATTGGTTTTGACTATGTGAAGCTTGTTCTTTCAACATTTTCCATGCTACTTGAAATTCGTACTTTACCCTGCATGTTATCGCATTAGGGCAGTAGACGTCATTCAACAACGCAGTTATCAGTTGACATGGGCTTGTGTTCTAAACATAGAATGATGTCATCCACCGTAAACGGTACATAAACCATATTCCATGAAGGATCTAGAATTGTTCAGTCGAAGGCTTTCTATTCCTCCTTTGTTAAATCACCACCGTCATACTTATTATTACATTACAGCATGTGACTGATTTAAGAAGTTTTGATAAAGAAAATATTTCGATAAATAATTGCAGAATTTCCGCTTGAAACATCGGTCAAGCAACAGCGCCGACTTTGTAAAGACCCTCATACGTGCGTTATCAGTGCATGTAGTGATAAATAGTTTGGAAGATTATATTGACTCCATGAGTTGCTTCAGAGGACTGACAGACAGAAATACGTCACAAAGTCAAATAAAAAAGGCCAAAAGCACACTGAAACACGCAGAGAGAAATTCTACGTTAAAACTATGTCGAGATAACACATAATATCTAAACAGTAAAGCGAAACTTGTGAATAGAGAGATGTACATTTTCAAAAATATGAAAGTCTGTAAGGTTTTGGTTGATTTAGAGAATATTGATTTACGTTCCTCTGTTAACTACATTGGCCCTGAGGGCTGATGTAAAGGTCAAGCTTGTTAATTTGATACTTGGTATGATTTTTACAGTTAAACAAAATGCCAGTGTCTGTTGAATGCACTTTGATCTACATTCAACAAGTCAGTGTAAATGTCATTGATCGCGCATCAAGCATAACTCTCGCCCGGTGCTTCCATTTAACCGCGTAAACCGACCTTTTTATTTCATATCTACGTTTTTTTATTATAAGTGTATTCAAATCTTAGACTTAGTAATACATCGATCGTCTGTTGATGAGTTATTCAACGGTCAAAGAGAATGCTGCCATAGTGTAATTTTGTCGACTCCGAACTATTATTTACAGAGAGAAACTAATCTATTCTCTACAGAGGGTTATTTTAGCCCTAGACAAATCCTAATCGGATTTCTTTTGTTGAAGATGACTGATGTCTGGTAACTCATAGGCTTTCGTGGGAATAAACGGGGCCCTACTCCTATCTCCTTACAAGTAGGTCCAGAGCAGCCCTGGCAAAAATATTAGTATAGGTTTAAACTGGACAAAAGGGATGTCGTATTTGGATCTAGTCTAAATACAGAGAGACAAAGAGTATATTAAGTTGATCCGGGCCTATATAAGATACCAAGGAAATGGAAACAAATAATACAGTAAATACCTTAACGTAAACATATATTATATTTACTGACTTCTGTGCCGAGTCCAAAGTTCGCTTTGAATGACTGCATAGATGCATGGATGTATTTACAACACAAACTGTCGACTGCTGACAAAAAATACCGGACGGATTAGAACGATGGTATATGAGCGCAAAGAAAGAGTACTCCAACATTTGAAGCAGTTGTTTTGAAACTTGGCCGAGGTTCAATATAACTGGTACATCCACCGTCAAACTTACTTTGCACAGAGATAATATCATAGTGGTAAGACAATTGTCACGCCAATGGCCACAGTCACACCGCTGACAGCAGTACCAGCTACAGCAGAGCTTCGTATGTCAGCAGAAGACTTTATAGCAAGTCTATCATTGTGAAGCAGATCACATATTTCTCTTCATTCTACGATACCAAACATGCCATAGCGTTTAGACCATGTTGTCTTACCAAAGAAGCCGCCAAAATGGCATGCGGAACTTGAATGCTGTCACGTGACATAGACCATGTTATCAAATATTATACCCGGTATCTCAATATCCTGTTCCTATAATTTAAAGGTAAACACATTCAAGCAAAAATACAACGACAAAAATACAGATTAAGCATTCCGATCCCCGATAGCCCCTACCGGCGGGGCCATGAGGTTCAAAGGTTCCTTCGCATGTATCATACTTTGTTGAATCTTTGAATGTTTATTACAAAAAGCTTTTTTCATATCCTGATTTTGCCAGAGCATGCAACAAGTCTGTTAAGCCTATTCGCTTTTCCTTTCACTCCAGTGTTATTTTGTCAAATGCCACACGAAAACGAAACCGAAACTTTAATAATAGGCATTTTAGAGGTGACGAATTTCTACAAACTTTGGGAGAGGTTGTTATCAAAAGGCGTGACAAAATTTAACACGTATCAAAGGAACAGGTCAAAGATCAATCATTTACTCTTGAAGGAACATGCGTTGCACATTGTATTGATCATATAATAGCTCCAATTGGTCATCCATGATAAATATTATACTGATGACCGGATATGTTTAATTCGTAAGCGGGCAAAAAACTAAATAGCTACAGCGGTGTATGTAAGTAAATAACCGGGCAAAGTCTACCAATGTAGTCTGGTTCCCGCCTCATTTAACCACTTGCCGTGTAATGCTCAATGTGTGCGGCAGCCATTTTGTCAAGATTCAAGTTATTTGACATCACTTGTCTTTTGAACAGTGGGGCCAAACATGATGGCTTCTTTCCAGATAATATCACCGGTTAAGACAATACTGGTATCATAAACGAGTACGTCCGGTGCCTAGGTAGGAAAACACCGAAATTACGAAATGCAGCCACTGGTACGCTAATACAGAGAATGCATATCGCAGAAGATGTTATCTTGCAGTAACTGTAAACAGCGCCAATCAGATTGTTCGATAAAACTTGCCAATAACTGCCAGGGAAAAATGGCGCATACCCGAATTATTTAGTGCGCGAAGAGAAGCCATCGTGGAATTCGGACACCAATTAGACCATTGTCGGACATATATATATATATATATATATATATATATATATATATATATATATATATATATATATATCGGCAGAATAAGGACACCAAATTAGACCATTATCGCACACACGTGTGTGTGTGTGTGTGTGTGGTGTGTGTGTGTGTGTGTGTGTGTGTGTGTGTGTGTGTGTGTGTGTGTTCAGAAATAGCGATGACATCTCATCATGCTACTCCGGGTTGCAATTATGATTACCCAATTAAAATATTCGAAATCGCCAATGTATCAGTGAATTTGCGCATAGATACACACACCTTTATTTATTTACCGGTATCACCTTAGCAAGCACCAATAATAGCGGTTTAATGGCACATTTCGACTTCAAGAACCTAATTGTTCCCTGTGCTAGATTCAAACGTTAATTGCTAGTATGTAGAAGGATCTCACCATGTGTGTGACTGTGACCTTCATGTCGACATGACATTAAACATAAACTTGATATATATATTACTGTATGGTTTGTAATGCATTTCTAGTAATTGATCATTTACATACTTTGTATTTTTTTTTCTTTTGCATTCAAAGTAATTTTTTGACATTTATCAAACTTTAGTTCGTTTCCCAATATGATAAACTAAATGTTAATTTGCACATAAGTGGCTAAGGAGATATACAATGACAACTTGTAATTGAAAAGTGTTTCCCAAATACTTCTCCAAACGTGTCACCCCAGGTAACAGTAGTCTCGTTATTTTGCGATTTTGAGAGAGCAAGGCACAGTTAGCATTGCAAAGTTTACTCGGGATAACAGTATAATTCCTGCAATGGAATTAATTGCGCAAAAATGTACAAAAGTACAAAAGTATTCATCGGGAGAATTATGCAGTGATTGGGGGTCAAGTCAATGGGGACAAGCCGAGAGAGGGTCACACTTTAGACAAGAGGATGGATGGAGGGTTAAAGTTTACAGTACACGTATGCACGAAATTCCCCCTGCCCACCCCCTCATAATGACTGAAGGCTCCCTCATGTTTCGATTGGCGTGAAACAGTGTTTCGGCCCTGTGAGCACAGCAAAGTAAACATGATTACGACAGGCAACCAGTGATACCAATAACTTTTCAAAATCACAAGGAGAGGTTCGGTGCGTTCCCTACGATTTAAAGGACGGGTTTTGTTCCCTCTTTGCCCCGAGGTAAATTCTTGGCACATCGGGTGTTTGCTTGCGAGTCAAAATTTTTTTTATTCACTTCAGAAAATAAAAGTAATCATTCTTTTCTGCTGGCATGACATCAGTTCCCAGTTCGTCTACAACTTGATATCTACAACTTCTCATTGTTTTCTTCCGAAAAGGACAGATCAATACCACATGCCAAAGCTACTGTCTGAAAGTTCGTCAATTTCAAGTTCGTCTTTAAGCTGGTCACGAAAAAAGGACCTGACTGACGCACTCATCTGTGTTTGTTTGTGTTTGTTGTGTTGAGGGTTGTGGGAAATGTCGTCTTACTTTTCACATAATCCTATGTAATTATCAATTATGGACGAAGTCTCCAAAAAGTCTAACACTTGTGAATCTCATTTTAATATGAAAAGGCCATATGTAGGTCTATCGAGACGAGCATGACATCAAAGGGCGTGCCATGGTTTTTTGTAGGTGTTTACTTCTTGTCTGTGTTCTTGATGGCGAGATCAATCGCGCCCTCTCGAGTTCAATTTGGCAAAGGTTGTAAGTTTTCTCTGAGCTCAGGTGAAGACTGCAGACTACATAACGAACCCTACTAATACTGGAATATTGATAAGAAAGTAGCGTATACCTTTAGTACATACAAGAGATTGTGCAAACGGAAAAGAGCTTTGGCCGATCTAACTGATGGACCGTATACAAGCAAATTTTTGTACAATTATAACAATTTGAATTCTGTCCCTCTTCCGTTCACTTCAACCATGTGGCTTGCGTTTACAGAAATTGTGACAGAAACTCTTTCCTTCCTTGATGCTTCAAACTCTGAATTTGCACATCACTCTTTCCAAAGTTCATATCATTTTGCCATCGTACATATTTGCAAATTCTGTAATATGCTTGAAGTATGCTTAATGTGTTTATGAAAAGTATGTGTAGGTAATGGTGTGTAAATGTACAAGCTACGAGAAACCAGAATAAGCATATTCTGTTTAATAAATATTCGTCTACAGGACGATAAGATTTATTGAAGTAAACCTTACTCGAAATTCGAAATTTATCTAAATTTAGACATCCAAAATATCATGTTACGAAGTTCTTTCTATAGTGCCATAACCAAACTGAATCATCAAGCCAAGCAAAGTTGTGAAGGTTTGTTGAATAAGGAAGAACTGTTGTTAACTCTTAAATGAACAGAAAATGGGCGTTCACCAGGTACAGGCGGTATTCCTGTTGATTTCTATAAAGTGCTTTGGAATTCGATTTGAAGTCCTTAAATTGTGCTTTCTCAAGAAACCGGCTGTCTATCTCACAACGTAGAGGAGTAATTTCTCTCATCCCTGAAAAAGACAAAAATCCGTCGTATTTAAAAAAAAAAACTGGAGACCAATCTCCCTGCTGAATGCCATATATAATCTCATAATCTTTATTTCTAATTATCTCAATGCGCTTTACATTACAAACAAAAGTGACAAACGATAACAGTAATTTTAAAATGTTCAATAAAAGTAACAGCTTGTAAAACTCAAAAAATGGTTAAAATAGATCAACAAATAAAACTCAGGTATAAAATGACTTAAAAGTGTATAAAACTCATGTATAAAATGACTTTGAAAGGTAAGTTTTAACCCGACTTTAATATTATCAAGTGATTGAAATGCACAAAGGTGCAACGGCAAAGAATTCCACAAACGAGGTGCACATATTGAAAACGCCCTATCTCCATTATAGTAAGCGGTGCGACCAATGGGTTGATGTGACTTGATTTCCCCATTTGAAAATCGACGCAAAGTTTGACTAGTACTACGTCTAATCAAAAGCTCATCAAGGTAAGATGGTAAATGACAGAGAAGTTTGAAAGTAATGGAAAGAATTTTGAATTGAACAGGGAGCAAATGAAGGTCACGAAGAATGGGAGTAATGTGATCACTTTTTCTCTTCTTGGCAGCAAGTCGAGCTGCCGAATTTTGAATTGTTTGCAGTTTGCGTATTTCAAATGAAGGGAGGCCTCAAAGTAAACTGTTGCAATAATCCAAGCGAGATGTAATAAAAGCATGAATGAGTTTCTCAGTTGAAGGCTGATCAAGTATATTACGGATTTTACCTATATTACGGATTTTACCTATCTTCCAAAGAGCATGGGACAACATGTGCTGACATACTACCACTAGAATCCATCGTTACACTAAGATTGCGAATAGTGTCAGATGGGTGACCAATGACATCACCTTTTCTTATATCACAACGAGAAACCGGGCCTACGCCTTGAAATTTAAAGCAAAATGAATGACCTCGGTTTTACCATCATTTAGAGCGAGCATATTGTCTCGCATCTATCCCCTGATTTCATTAACACATAGCTCAATTGAAGTTGTCGATCTGCCTCGCAAGTGATACACCATGAGAGAAATGCCAAGAGAGTTTTGACCGGTTGACCTCGCTATTAATTTTATGCAGGAAATTACAATAACAATGCTTGGTCGAATGACGCAGTGCCTTGAGGGTGGGATCACTAGTGGTATATGGGGAGGAGTACCTTCCCGATGGTGATAAGTGGTGCAGATTACCGTCGCCTAGGTGACTGGCGTATACGCGTGCCAAAAGACACCTATAGTTGATTTCCTGTTGACCGTCGGATGGCAGAGTTGCAAATACCTGGACTGAACCATTTGGTTTTTTGTGGGTGTCGGTGGTACTTTGACAATATAAGTAAAGATGCACATATATTGAGTTTATTGTCTTGTTTATGAGCGGCCAGTATTTCCAACAGCATAAATTATGTGCATTTGCCCTTGAAGAAATAAATAATTTTCGAATAAAACATCGCGAATGTAACTACATTCCTTAAGCTCGACGTACACTTAAGTGCCCCAAAGAACCATGAAATCGCCCGACTTTCGATTGAAGAGATGAGTTTTGCCAAACCGCGTATACAGAAAAAGTGGCAGATGACTTTATTTTTAGAATCATAGACAGTATAGCGAGATGTAACAAATGTGAAACAGGCTCCCCACCTAACTATCCTAAATTTTTTGTGTCGAGTTTGTGTTTGATTCGTTTCGAAAATGTGTTCCTACATTCTTATCCGATTGTTTGTGTTAATGAAATGTTTGTTTTGCTTTATATGTTATAGAGAAATTTGCATTAGTGTGTACGGTAATGTTTTGTTTGTGTGGGGAAAGCTTATGGCGAGACGCAGCCGGACCTATGTTGTTACAAAGTTGATAGAGTCGCCCTTTGACGCTTGCGTTTCGAAACCCGAGTGTGGTTTCTCATCAGTCGCAGTGTAGATTCTTTCCTTAGTTTGTGTTTGTGAAATTTTAATGCATTTTAGTGGTCTTGCTTTCCGATTAGCGAGGCAAGTATATTAATTTTGGTCACATTGTGAGTCCGTTTGGTGGTTCGGTTTGTTTGTTCTATATTTCTTTACTTCGGTAAATTTTGTTTTGACTGGTGTGTCTTTTAGATTTTTGCGGAGGTTTGTGAATTTTTAGGCAATAAGTACCACTGCGGGGTACGGATTTTATGTTTATTGGATCAAGATACTTACAAGTATCCTGGTTGATGTGCTTGTTCTCGTACATTTTAATTAATAGTTCGTTTAGTTTGTTTACTGTTGGTTCTGGCTTGTTGTGTATAATACTGAGTGTTACGTAATTGCCTTTCGCATTCGAGTACGTAATCGTTTGTGTTGACAATAACGAAAAACCGACCCTTGTCGAAGGGTTATTTTCCCAAAATTTGTCCATTGTTTGCAAGCTGGTTTATCGCGATTCTTTTGGCACGCGACATGTTTTGTTTCCTTGTTTGAAAGGGTATCTCTAGAAGTGCGAGTTTAGAAGCTTCAGATAGCTTTCAAGTTTTTGTTTTTTTGTTGTTCGTGGAGTCCAATTTGACTTTTCTTTGAATTGGTGTTGTTGCGATTGTTTGTGTCTCACGATGTAGCGTAGTCACATTATTTGTTGAAATCCTGAGGTGGTTTTATTCTGTTTGGTTTTGTTGGTGTCCGAATTAATTTTAAGGCTTTTGCCTAGTACTATTTTTCGGAGTTTCATAGTTTGAGCGTTGTTGTTGAATTTCATGTTGTTGTCGGCTTTTTTTGGAAATAGCTGATTTATTTCCACGGCCATGTTTTCTGTTACGTTACTGTGATTGTTTATTTTGTATTTAATGTTGTGTTTCAGTTGTTTGTTATGTGTACGATTTTTGTTATTTCTTTTAAGTGTTTGTGTGTTCTATGTCATTTTATCGTATTTTTTGGTAGTTCCCTTTTTGGAGTATTTGGTGGCCCTGAGAAGGGCCGCTTGGTATGGGTTTTTGTTAGCGCTTGGCGCGTTTGTTTTGGCGATGAGCCTAGCTTTTTTATGCTTCTTTTCGCCGATTCGATGTGCTTGGTGAGTAGGTGTTTGCCGCCTTCTTGTCACTGTGTGTGCGTACATGGACAGTCTGCATAGCCCTTGAATGTGGTCTCGATTTTGATCAAACTTACAATGTAGGAGTATATATCAAAACTGATAAATGATTTATGTGATTACTGTAGCTATAGATAGGCTACATTCAGGACGGGCAGCGACGGGCAGTAATTAGTAGACAGAACAGGTGGTTTTCACCGTGGGCAGAACTCGGTGCAATGATACTGAACATTAATAGTAAGCCTGTCACCTTGAAGGTAATGCTGTAGGTGAAACAAGGACTTCAAACGCACGATGGTACAAACAACACCACAAGTGAAACGTACACATAGAAATACACGCGTTCCTACGTTGTGCCCACCCGGGCCACGCGATTAAAATATGACTGATACTGCTGGATAGTGTTAATTGGGTCGGTAAACAGTCAATTAATAGTTTAATTGACTACCTGGGTGATTGGCAGATCGTGTCCAACGACGCATATGCAAAGCAGGCCAAAAGACAAAAGCCCCCAAAGTTATTGACAGCTGGCCAGGGGTCACCATGAATACGTAATGAAGCTTCACTACGCAGAAACTGCGTAGTCAAGCCCTTCTTAACCGGTCAAACTCTCTTGGCATTTTCTGGCATGCGATTGTGTGTCATCGGCATACATCATTTAATCTAAATTATGCTTGAAAATGATATCCTCAAAGGGTGCTGTGTACAGACTGAATAAAATTGGTCTGAGAACGGAACCTTCAGGTACACCACAATCGAGAGATTGTGCCTCAGACACGACTGACCCAACGCACACAGACTGCGTTCGCCCTCGCAGGGAGGATTTAAACCAATCCAACACTGTTCCCGTGATACCAAATCTGTGACACACCTTGTGTAATAAAATATCGTGATCAATCGTGTTGAAGGCAGCAGATAAATCGAGTAAAATCAATATAACATCTTTGTGTCTATCAAGAGCACGTAGTATATCGTTCTGGACTCTAAAAAGAGCTGTTTCTGTACTATAGCCTGTTCGATATGCTGATTGACATTTTGCAAACTAATTGTGATGGCATAAATACGCATTCAATTGACAGATTACAATGCGGTCAATAAGTTTTGAAAGGAAAGGCAAATTCGACACGGGGCGATAGTTTTTTAGAACGTTGGAGTCTAAGTTAGATTTCTTGAGAAGAGGACGAACAATGGCAGATTTACAAGACTGTGGGAACTCTCCAGAAAAAAGAGACTTTCATCAAACGCCAATACTACAAATTCAAAAACAAGGAAGAAGATAAAGAAATTACTTCATTGTCACGGCTTTGTTTTACTCCACGATCGCATTTGTATAAGATTAAACAACATTGAAAAAAGTCAATATTCAACAGCATCGCATTTGCAATATATATTTTGATATTGATGCATGGTCGACCTGGTTTTTCTGCCTGTAAAATATAAGGATTGAAAAGAAGCAAACAGAACCGGCAAGGTGAACTAATAAACAGTCGATCGAAAAAACACTCAGCTGATATTGAACTTGCTTGCATGATTTCATCTTATTATAACAAGATCATCTGTCAAAACTGACGGCACAAAATAGTCATAATTGTTGCACTAAATTTCAATTAACCAAGTATTACTAACAATACTAAGTCTAAGGTTCAGTGACACAGAGAGTTTGCTTAGCAAACAATGCTATCATGAGCTCTGTTAGCTTAAGAAAAAAATAAAATTAACTGTATATATGAAGAATAAGGCGTTATGCCATTTGGAGAATAATTAAGGCGATACCAAAGGATTCAAAGCGCGTGTTGGTTGCTATCACTGGCAACGTTCCAAACGCGCACTTGTGCACAGTCAAAATCTTACCGTTCCGTTGTTTTCTGTGGATTTTCGACTCCTGGTATTTTGAAAATGCTAAATATTTTTCAACTTTCTCAATTGTAAACCAATTTAGCTCGATTTTTGGTAGGATTATTGAAGTCATAGATGAGAATATAGATAAGCATGCGTTTCTAAAATTCCGGACCGTTTATGAGATATCGCCGTAAACCCTTCAAAATTTACAAAATGACACAGTAGATATTTTCCTGCTCAAAAATCGTTTGTACTAAAACAAATAACCTAATCCATGCTAAGGGCTCTGAACAGGTATCTCATGTGTTACATTCTGGAATTTTGAAAGATTTGGTGCAAATTTGTAGGAGCTGAAACGTTTAAAATAGAGCTGTGAAAATGTGTATATGTGTGACGTCACTGACCAATCGCGACAAACCTGCGTCTTTGGAATTGCATGGTTCTGTAAATCTTTACTATGCAAAAATCCATGAAAACTTTTTGATTCATTTAGGAAATTACCCTTAACAACGGTTGCTTAGGCAATTTGAATCCTCGGTATCGCCTTAAACACTTCTGAAAACTACTTCATGCGATAGGTCACATGCAATTGGTATTCTAAGAATGTACATAAATAAATTACTAAATAACTTTACAATATGTCCCAGAATGTTTTGAAAGTTGCAATGTGACATAAAGTACCATCGTCTACAATGAAGGCTGGTATCATTCGACTACCTTGAGCTGCAGACACACATTTGCAATGAAGCTTTATCATCATAGTAAAACGCCCATTACATTGATTCACTGATTACTGAACCATTTAAAATTATAATAGTATAGATCACATAAAAAACAGTAAGCGCACTTTTCATTTGGTTTGTAATTTTGATAGTGATATGCTATGCTTAATTGTAAGAGATTTGCCAATCATGCCTCCTAACGTTTATTGTACGTGTACCTGAGAAAAATGTAACAATAGCATTTGTAAAGGTATTATGAAGCTTATATTTCTGCTACTTTTAAGATAAAAATGACAGTTCGACTGCAATCAATGGAAGGTTGAGCCCAGACTGGCAGGGGACTTTTACCATGAACCCATTACTGATGAGAGCCAGTCTCTCCAGTCACTGGCATTTAGTCGGCTCCCTTAACATTAGCAGCCTGGCGCAACCATTCAGATGAATGAGAGAGAGAGAGAGAGAGAGAGAGAGAGAGAGAGAGAGAGAGAGAGAGGAGAGAGAGAGAGAGAGAGAGAGAGAGAGAGAGGAGAGAGAGAGAGGAGAGAGAGAGAGAGAGAGAGAGAGAGAGAGAGAGAGACTCAGTATGTTAATGTAAAGTTGTAGTAGCAAATGTTAATTTGGAACATATCAATTCTTCAAGAAACAAGACCCAGGAGAACAATATCAACAAAGGAGAAGGTATTTCACAAAAGTTTGAACATGATTTACTGAGTTTTATTGTGCAGGGTAGTGACGAAGCTTTCAAAACATTGATTTGCTTGTTACTGGTACGCCGAGGAGATCGCTGTTTCACTTTTCAGCAACATGTCACATGACTTAGACAGGAACGTAGCGAGAACAATTGCTAGATACATCTCCGTCGAATGCATCTGGATAAGGTCTATGCAATCATCAATGAAACGTGAAAAGAATGTCAGGAAAACACCTAGTTGCAGAGGAATGGCAAGTGCCTGTCCCATACAGAAACACCTGCTGGTCAAACGGAAGTGGTCGCAAAGTACACATTAAAATAGTCGACGGTGTAGACGCGACAATACATGCTCAAACTGCAGTAGATGTCGGCGTTCATATTTGAACTAATGTTCATATTGCTAACACATTGTTAAATATTATAAAAATTCGTGTTCTAAACCTGAACACGGTGTGTTAACAACCATCCCCTTCAAGATAATAAAATTATGCAGGAAATCATTTTTATTTCCTATAATATTTTTGAATACTGCAACTGCTTTTTGACGGGAAGGGTATTTATGAAAATCAAGTAACCCCCCTCTGTGCTGTTTGAAAAAGTACATGACCTGCACCCCTTTGCAGTTTGAACAATATAATTTTGTGTACGGTAAAAAGGTCATTTGAAGCGCCAAATCCGTAACATTTTACCGTTTCCAGACGTCCCCATATTCAATGCATTCTCCGACTGACCCTATGGACGATTGGTAGAATATGTAAGTGTAATTGACAAGCCGTCCGTTATAAATGTATGATGATATCATTTAACCTGATGCTTCCACACTTAAACAAAAACATTACAATGCCATATCTGTAAACTGTGAATGGTCAAAAGGCACCACTAATGTAGTAGTCTGATATTGTACGATTTGGTTCTTCGTGTTGTACACAAGAAGTGCAGTAGTTCATGAATTAACAAATGACTAGATGGTAATTGTTTTCATTGACAACGTGTTCATCGACTTTTCTGAAACGATATTAACGTAAAGTATAGGCATTCCTATTGACAAAAATTGTGTGCAACGTCTTGGTTCTGCATTAGTAATCATGAAGCTTAGTTCTCTCATTCCCTTCACATTTCCGGATGTACAAAGGTTGCTTTATGTTTCAATAACAATAACAAAGGTATATTGATGATCTCGAAATTTTAAACAATCCGAACACCTAATTTCATCTATCACATATATAACTTTATTGAAAGAAAAAAGAAAGTGTGACTCAGTGTAATGCCTCATACATCGATATATTTTTAAAAATCATAGCAAATGCATACTATATTAAGCTGTAGGACAAAAGGGACAATTTCAATTTTGGAATCATAAACGTTTCCCATACCTAATATGCCATCAGTTCCAGCTTGGGGTGTATACATTTTACATTAGAAACACGGGCGGTTGGGTGTCACAAGTCTATGCTTGAGGTAACATAAATTAACCTCACCACGCAAAGTATTTGTTGTGTAAGGATTATCTCAGGGGGTAAGATAGCTTGTTTGAGAAAACTTCGATCGAGATATTAATAGGGCTGCATATTAGCGTGCTAAAGGACATTTGACTGCAAAAAATCATGAACATCAGGCCTGCCAGACTCTAGCTAAGAAGTACACTTTCCACTAAAAGTCCTGAAATACGGTAGTGAGATACAGCTTACTATCACTAAAGTGTTTTTCCGTTAGTAAGACTGGGATTTTTCAGAAATTAGATTTATTCGACCTTTCAAGGGGTTTTATGGCAGATAAGAAGATGTATAGAAATGTGATATGTCTTTTTCACTAATGATGAGTAACAGTATAACTAGTTTCTACTCACATCAGTGATTTGGTTGCTTCACCTAATTACACTACTTTGCCACTTTGGGTCAATCATGACAAATGTGCGATGCTAAAAGAGAACGCATACCGATTCCGGACACGTGATATCACCACAAAGCAGTTCTTAAAATTACACTGAGGATTTTGTTATAGTCTATTTATTAGATCTGTTTAATTACTTACCTTGTTTGATTCTAATTAATGGATCTGTTTTAAGTCTGGTTACCACCATTACTACCATTATCCGCTTCGTTATCAGGTTCGGTGTTCACAATGTCCCTTACAGAACCATTGCCATTATTGCCATTGTTACCTCCTCGAAAGGAATAAAAATATAAGTGAGAATCGTTCATGAAACCACAGGGATCACCTTAATACAGAAGAAATACCAAGCCTAAATTTAACGAGGCCTTTCATTCCATAAAGATGCTTGATGACAGGCGCCGCCAATTTAGAAGGTAAATTTTTGCAATCTGTTGACTACTTTATGACCAAGTTTAATGTCTAGCCACTGACAAGTGACGATTTGTGAAACACATCTCTGGATATGACATGTTGAGAAGCTTGGTCCACATGACTCAAATATGTCACGCATTCAGAATTACATACTATTGTTATATATCTCTAAAATTACCTTCATACAGATAATTCAATTCTAGTTTTGCTTTCCTATATCGCCAAGTCTCAATAATTACTTTGTCGCAGATACCATCTCGATCTTTGGGTAAAACATCCAAGCAGATAACCTGGAGGAGAAAATCACTTTTGTAGCTATCCCAGAGGCCCTCAACCGATTGCATTGTCGGGCAGGACACACTTATTGCCAGTGGGCTGTTCCGCTTTACACGCTGACATCTACTTCCAATAGCTTCCAATAATTTATTAAAGCTTCGTAGGTTTTCACAGGATTCAAGCATTGATGGAGTGCCATTATTTGCTGGTTTAGTGACTTTCACGTCGATCTGAATAAGAACTGAAAACAAATAAAGAAAAGTATTCGGCTTTATCAATGCCTTTAATTTAACAGATTTATTGATTCGTCAAAGATAACGCCACATAATACAAGACACTGTTTCAAGATTTGTTAGAAACGAATAAATGAAATAGTCAAATTCCATCGATTATTTAGACAATAAGATTTGTTTGTGCCAATAAACCTGTATAATATATCTCCTCTTTGTACGTAAATAAGGCCTTGCAAGACGGATATTATGAGAACATATCATGCAATCTTTCAATGACGTTATCGGTGATCAAACAAACACTGAAAATAGTCTATCTTCACCGAGCTTTTATCTACTAGAAGCAAACCGATTTTCATTTTGTACGAGTACATACATGCTGTTTATGATACTGTGTTTAGTTCTGATTAGATAATAGAAAGCATTGTAGAAAATACTCCCTTAAAGTTTTTCTGCTCACCTCCTGTGAATGCATTGGTTGAATTGTGCTTATTTTCACTTTCTGTTGGTTCCTTTGTAGTTGCATTGCCTGAAGGATTAACGCATAAGAGTCAAAGATGAATTTTTTGGAGGGAATTCAATATTATACGCATTTGCTTAGTCCCACGGTCACTTGTTCAGTTTTTCGCTTAACCTATGCCTTTGACCCACTTACCAGTTTTGTTTTCCTTTTGTCAGCATGTCTTCGTTTTTGTGCTGACTAAAGAATACAACACATCAAATTTTAAGCGTTAAAAGGTATACAGCATTACATAACTAAAATGAGTCCGTCGTTCACCTGTTCATTTATCGTCAACCCTAAGCCTTTGATCCTCATTTCTATCAGTCTGTAAACCATCCTATTTCTAGCTTTGCATTCCTTTTGTCGGTCTCTTTGTATGATCCGTTTCCCCTCTTACTCCGTCTCTGTAATTCGGATTTTTAATGTCTGTTCCAAAAGTTATTGTTGTCATACCTCTCTGGTCTAGTTTCTTACCTTGCTTACTCTTTGAGATGACTTCGTTAAACACGTATAACAATGTGTTGTACGATTTATTAATAGCTCCATTTTCCATACTCTTCTTCAACTCTTTTTGTAGACCCTTCGTCTTCTTCGAAAATGTTTCATATAATATGGGTTCTACCAAAGTTTCGATACATTTATTTTTCAATGTTTCTGCCAATTCATCATTGTTCTGATTAATTCCAAGTTCTTTAATGATAACAGTGTCATAATAATAAGTTAAATTCCTTTTGATGAACTGTGCAAATCCTGAGAGTCCTGTGCTAAGGGATGGTACTCCAGCCGCACTGGCTAATAAGCTAGCTACACCAAAAGGTTCTGTCTTAGAGGCAGTCAGATGAAGATGGCATTGTTTGAAATCTCGCGTGATGGTGCTAAGAAAATTACCAGTTGTTGGGGAAGATGGATAATTAACAATACTTAGGTAAGGGGAAGCTGAAAGATGGAGTAACTTTTCTTGACACTCTTTTCCAATCTGTTCAGGAAGACCTCTTATTTTTAAGTTTGTTTTTATTCGATTTGTAAAATAATTTGCGACTTTACCACTGGCGAGGGCTATAGTTTCTAACTTTTTTGTACACTGATCTACTGTTGTGGAAGAGAAATCAAATGTCAGTAAATTGATTTGGTCGGTAATACGAAGATTAGTCATGTTAATATTAAGTATTTCGTCATATACTGCTGGCAAATATTCTATATGTTCTGGTTTGTTTTCGAGAGCGTTAAATTTAGTTGTAAAATGGGAATGTACTTTTGGTCCTATTGAGATTGTAAACGTAGCTTTCTCAACGTATTCCATTATTTCATATTCTAGTTCTTGTACTTTACTCGGTTCCTGATCAAGCTCTTCTGGTATGTATGACAAGATAAAAACAAAATGTGCATGTGGAAAAACTTCGTCATGAATGCTCCTGGCAGCTCCTGCCATCCCGTCTACCGTAACAAATCCTACAATTATAAAAGTGACATTCCTGTAATGTTCAAGATTAGGAAAGTAGAATTTATGCCGAAGAAGTCGCTCAGTAAATGACAGTTTTTCTGGAGTAATCTTCTGTGCCTCTATAAGATGAATTCCATGCTGCTGTGCGTCAATTTTTTCGGCCTCTGAAGGATCGAAGACGGTCATATAAACCTCGTACTTTTGGCTTTGAAGTATTTTTACCAAAGATTTCTTTATGATATATCCAGGGATATCACCATATTTCGGCCACCACTCTGTGCCAACAATGAGTACACCAGTACCTATAGAGGTCAAGGATGGAATGTTATTTACATGTGTGAAATACCAAAATGTGGCTTTCGTTCTCTTTGAAGTTGACACATGGGAAACTTGAAAATTTAATTGTCAGTTTCAGAAACGGAACAAGTTGCTTTCAGAAGCAAACAAAATTACATTGTCTCATTAACATGTATATAAATGATTTTGTGAGACTTACTTGTTCTCTGGCTTACATTGTTACTCTTTGCACTGACTTGATCGCCTATGGCACTTATTATGTAGATATCATACAACTCTCCTGGAACTAAACCTGTCAGAGTAACATTCCTTGCATCTGTATCATTCACTTGAGATGTTTTATTTGTTGATCCAAAGCTGTACAATATCTCAAACCTATCTACTGCAATGTTTTCATCCATTGACCAAGAGACAAAGATAGATGTCGAATTGTACTTTGTGATATCGTCGAGGACAGGAGGTACCGGAACTGTAGATAAAATGAGAGGCAAACATCTGTTGATATATATTACTGCCCTCTTCAATGGTATTAGGAGCAGATTTTTAGGTAGTGTGCCTCAAAAGTGAAAGACTTAGACTCCTGCTGAAACTTTCCTCAAGGAATCTTTCAACCACGCTCTTATAAAATTAGGAATACAAATTAGGTGTCACCGTGCAAATTTTAGAACTACAAAAACTAATAACCGACGTTTTACCTGTTTTTGATGTTCAAAATGATCGCCTGGCCTATATTAACTCAATAAGAAAAAAGATAAAATTGGATCTTGCCATCAGTATGACCGGGCATATGTATGTATCCACATAGACTCGAATGTCATAATCTGTCAGACTTAGTTATTCTTCTCCCAACTGCATAACTCAAAGCAACGTTTTCCATTCATAAGTCGTTTCCTCTTCTTCCCGACATTTATCCCGTTTTTCTTTACATTGTGCTTAAGTTTATCAACACCTTTGTTTAATTCTCTTTCCTTTTTTACCTTTCTGTTTGACTTATCAACCCTTTTCAACAATCGAACCTCCTATAAATGCAGTTGCAATTAACCCTGCACCACACCAACTGCTGTCATTAATATTGTTTCACGTATATCAATTTCTTAAATTCTTTTCGAATAACATTTTTCTGTTCCAGAAGTGACTGCCAAGCTAAAGATGTCATTTACATGGTCAAAGTCTGCACATAAGTCAATACGGACATGGTTTACTTAGGCCTAACCTATACCGCATTCACAATGCACTCTTCGGCAATGACATTAAATCTTTCTGTTACAAGAAGTATGAAAACAGCACTGAATCATTGAAATGTGTTGCTTCCTTAGGAACAATGAAAGAGACTTTTGTCCGTTCTGGACGATTATGGCAAGAGCAAGGAGTTAATCTGACATCGGAACGGATGATATTTTGTATATAAGAAATGAATACAAGAAGTAATCTTTAAGTCTACTCTGTTATATAAACGTTCTGAGTTTGTCATAAAATGTTGTCACGTCAACAAATATTATCCACTGACCATCTTCATCACATTTGAGGGAGGCATACAAGCACATGCTAACCATATAAATGAGAAAAAGGGATACAGAAAAAAGAGATCTGTCTTAAGATTACAAAATGTGTAAACTTAAAGGGCGATGGTCGTCGGAACTGCTCTCAAATATCGCTAGGGACCCCTACGACCAATACGAACACTATATCCAAGCAACGTTGGGATTGGTGAAAGTTAAAACATGTTTGTCTTAATGTACATCGTAAACTTCAAATGTTGCAACTATTTCGACATGCTGCATCTATATATAGTGCCTGAAATACATGGTTTGAAAACAAGAAAGTCGCACATGCGCAGTTCCGTCGACCACTTCCCTTAAACTTCCAATTATTATATAACCTGTACAAAGATACAGACACAATAAATAGCTGAATAGCGATATGATGGGAATATTCACCTTTACTTGACCCTGAATCAGCGGATACATCTTCCGTTGAGATCATGTTGATGCAGCATAGTAGAATACAAAATAATGGTAAGGCGGAAGTGTGCATGGTTTTGTTTTCACCCGTGTCTTTACAAAGATTCGGAAAATTCCTGAAAATTCAAGAATATCATACTTAAATGAACGGTAACAGGACAGTTACCGCCTTTAAATTTAGTCCCCGGACATTTTCCAACTACAATTTACCTCGGCTATTTACCAACGGACACTTACCACTCGGACACTTACCACAGATGACATTTACCACCCGAACTATTACCCACTCTCTTAACAATAATTTTAAAGGATGCCTGATTCATTATATTTATTTTCAAACAGTTTGAGCTTTGTTTTGACAAAGCATAGACACTCTTTATAATTAAAACAGCCTTATGGAGAGTATTTTATATGTTGGTTATATTTTATGAAACATCTAACACACATTCTACCCGTAAAACATGAAATTGACGATGTGTGTAACTTTACACGCATACTGGTTTTGACTAAAAAAGACAAAAATGGAAAAAGAGACAAATATTGTTAGTTGATTAGTGTTAGGGTCAAGGTCAAGTTTAAGGTAAGCCAATGAAATGATACGTATAGAGACATTATTTTAGTCTTTTATCACCATATAGTGATTATTTTAAAATCATTTAATATAGTATCCATTATATAGGGCTCAGCCCTATGTGTCGCGCCAGGAGTTAAGATTAGAAATTTTATTTGTATTGAATGATGATTAGTAATAGTAAAAGGTAAAATATAATTGATTATTACTTGCTATATACATTTGTACGACCACTAAACCAAGTTTACCCTCTGATGAAAAGGTTCACATACGTACACAATGTCAGACCCAGCAGGTATAGATTTTCTGTTTAATATGTAAAATTTTAAGACACAGCTTGGCAATTTTTTACCATGATAACAACCTATTGTGTTTACCAAAGGACGCATTGTGCCATCAATATCGTTACAATAGTAACTGCACTGCCAAACTTCCAATTGAAGGCTGAAAACAAGCGTTCCGACTAAAAATGGCATTTTTTTTATCTTTTTATTGACACAGAGGGCCCTTTTTTAATTTTAATCAATGTATTCTTTGTGTAGGTCCTCGTTCATTTCAGAAAATAGTATTGACTTTTTTATCTAAATTAATTTTCATCATGTATACCAAAAATTGAGGTTCTCTACCCAAAATATACACCCCTTTATCCTTCCAGTTAACTATTACTACCATACTCAACTTTAAATTCTCTGCTTTCGGAAAATATAGTGTGAGGGGGTTTCCTTTTCATCTTAGAAGGGAAATATTTCTTTGAGAGAACTGTGTTTTCAACACGCAGCTCCACCATGAAGGAGAGGTTCCTGTTTAAATGGCGGGTCCAGGTAGGGCCCTTAACAAAGCAAATGATCCATTTCTGCAGTCGTCATACCAGATTTTAATTCGATGCTCATTTCTCTTCAACCTTAAAAGAAAATGGTTTATCCATAAATTTTGGCGCATTTTATATTTGTATAATCACAAAGAATGTTGGAATGCCAAATTGTATATCAATGTTTTCCTTAATTTGTACATATCAGTGAGGTTATAAGTCGATGGAGCAAATGACTTTTACGATCAACGTTATGTCCTCACTACCGCAATAGATATTGCTGAAACTGATTTAAATAATAGCTCGGTCGTAAAAATTAAAACAAGGGATACAAAATACGGCTAGTTTTCAATCGGGTTCGAACCCACAACATACGGCATCAGTCGCACAGCGGAGAGGCCACAGAGAGAACCGCACGGCTAAATCCCCACTCTCAAAAAAGAGTGGTTCAATAGCCGACTAAGTTGTTACATTTTTCTGACTGAGACCGCTCCACACGTTTTAGAGTTCGTGAAGCACTCACCCACGCATGCTCACCATTACACATCGCACACACAAACTTTATCGAAGCGAAGAAACGAATTCATCGCTTAAACTGGGCGAACGATAACCTCGGGGACAATTCTGTCCACCAGCAGAGTTACCAACCCAGGGTATAAATACGGCTAGTTTTCAATCGGGTTCGAACCCACAACATACGGTATCAGTCGCCCAGCGGAGTTTTGCTTGCCTCCTCTGTAGCTTTACAAAACACCATTGGAATCATTTATGTTTTCTTGCCTCACTACTTACAAAACTGCTGCTTGTAATATTGAGCATGCTTGATATCTTCACTGCATGAAAACCCATTAACACTTACTGTGTTAGCATGGAATAGTGCCTGTATTTTGCCTGAATGGTGCAAATACAGCTGAATACAGTCCAGACTCCTTTGCTTGTATTCAGCAAGCCTGTTATCATGTGGACTCATGTGAATTCACGTGTATTATTACATAATACAGGCAGCTCAATAGTGTAAAATTTCGTAATAATCATAAAATTCCGTAATAAGCATTTTGGAAACACTGTTCCAATACATTTCATTCTATTGGCTGAGTCATGGTTGTGTTGGCGTAGAACATACTTTGATATTAGGTCAGCTATTTTGGGGAAGGGGGTGGTTGTGTTTGCGTGATATTATAGCAACATAATTACCGCTTGTAGGTACGCAGATACAGAATGACGATTGGTTGGAATTTCTGCACTTCCAAACATTCGTTTAGGGGAGGGGAGGAGACTTGAGGCCAAACGCAATTAGACGCGTTTACCGTGCGTATGCGTTAATTATCCACGACCCCGTAGAGTACGTCCCTTTCAAGTTAGTACAAGCAAATAACCCTCTGTCGTACATATTATGTTCATATGTGGTTCATATGATTAGACATGCGCAAAACACATGTTTGTTGTCTTGTTTTTAAATGTTAAGTTCCATCAGCAATCGATTGCAGTTTTTTTTAAATTCTTGGTGTTTTTTTTATTTGCTTCCTTTGATTGAATGAAATCTTGCATTTCACGTCTTCGTTCTTCCCATACTGTCATCAACACTACATCTGCCTTTGATGACCCTTCTGTACGGGAATGTCTAGATGCTTTACACGATAAATATGTTGTTGTGCCTGCAGAAAAAGCATCAAACAACATCATCTTTGTCTGTAAGGAATATTTCATTCAATGTTTAAAGAACGAAGTTCAGATTAACTCAGATGATGAGAGTAGCACAACATACTCTCTTTCAACCTTATCTGAAGAGGAAATATTGCAGAATCATTCAACAGTTTTGAGTGATTTGGCATCGAGTTAGCGCAAGATGACAAGGTATTACCTAATCTATATGGATTCCTAAGATCCATAAGAATCCTTATAAACAACGTTTCATAGCTGGTTCCAGTAAGTGTACAACAAAACGCTTGTCACAACTTTTAACCACCATTTTATCAACCATTAAATCTGGTTTGGTACGGTATTGTGACAAAGTTTATGAAACTAGTGGGGTCAATCAAATGTGGATATTAAAGAACTCCAAAGAATTGTTAAATGTTTTACAAAATAACAAAAACATGTACAATTCAATCCACACATTTGATTTTTCAACGTTGTACACAACCATCCCACATAACAAACTTAAAGACAGGCTATCATCTCTCGTGAAGAAAGCCTTCTTTTACAAGAATGGTAGTCGTAGGTATGAATACATTGCCATCAAGCGCAACTTGGGCTATTTCACCAACAACAGCGATGCGAAACTCAAACACAGTGATGTTGAGGTGACTCAAATGCTATATTTCCTAATTGACAACATATTTATCAAGTTTGCTGGCATGACATTCAGGCAAACCATAGGCATTCCCATGGGCACAAACTGCGCCCCACTTCTTACAGGCTTATTTTTGTATTCGTATGAAGCAGAGTTCATACAATCACTTCAGAAAAAGTAAAAGGAATGCCAAGCGATTTAACAACACCCACAGATATATCGATGATCTCATCAGTTTAAACAATCCTGGTATATCCAATTATCTACACCACATCTACCCAGATGATTTAGAAATAAAAGAAACAACTGAAAGTGTGGACTCGGCTTCATACCTAGACGTATTGTTTGAAATAAGACAAAATACACTATATACTAAGCTGTATGACAAAAGAGACGATTTCAATTTTGAAATCATAAACTTTCCCTTTTTGTCGAGCAATATACCATCATCTCCAGCTTATGATGTGTATATTTTACAACAGTAGAGCATGCAATTCATATGAAGACTTTCGAGTTAGACACATCCTATTAGCTCAAAAGTTAGTGAGGCGAGGGTTCTCAGAAAGTAGATTAGTGAAATTATTTAAGAAGTTCTACGGTAGATAAGTAGATGTTGTATCAAAATATGACCTGTCTGTTACTCAAATGATGAGTGACAGCATACCAAATTTTGACTGACAAAAGTAATTTGGTGAATTCACCAAATAACAATGGAGTTGTCGCTTTGGGTCAGTCTTGACGGGTGCGGCCAGCTGGCAGGGTGCGCTTACCCATTCCGGACACCTGGTACCACCACTATTTTGTGGTTCAGGATGACCCCATTACCTTTGTCATTTTCGATATGTTCCTTGGACCTGGTAACTTTCCTGGTTACATTGAATTATAACGATTATTGGACCTGATTTGATGTCTGTTACATTTAAAGGGACATTAGCTGTAACTGTTGACTAATTTTTCACTCATGTATTTCAATGAATCAAACACAGAATTTTACTATAATCCGATCATCATGACCAATGCCAATTGTCCTGCTTGCCAACACAGCCTGTATTTGTGAAATGACCATTGTTATTGTTGATAAATGTATACCAGTCCGGACCCGAATACAAATAATAATAATAATGCAGATAATACTCATATAGGGTATATTTATTAGCTTAATATTAGGAATTACTCCATGGTTCAGGGATTCAAACCAGAAAATGCAGATGATACACAGAAACAAACAAAATAAAAAAAATGACCAAAGTTACAGCTAATGGATCTTTAATTTAAATTTAAGTGGATTTAATTTATTATTGTGGGGTAAGTTTGTAATTGATTTTTACGTCCATAATTTCCTGTCTCGCAAAACGAAAGACAGTAGTAGATACCTGTGCATCCATTATTAGATTATTAGAATTACTACATGAGTTTTGTGTCTGTCATGGCCCGACGTGAAAATAGAAAAAAAATGAAAATCACACGCACTTGTGGACATCGCATATAATGTGTGTATTTCCAATTTATCTTGTGGAGGGAAAATGCTGACAGTGTTTCATGATACCACGACTAGTAGCCTGTGCAAATGCCATGTTAACGGGGCGTAAATTTTCAAATATCCGAATTCAGTAAAAGAATTGGTATAGTCAAAGTCATTTAAATGAATCATTTACAAGATATAATGAATAGTGATAATTAGATAGTTGCCCTCCGACGAATTTTCCACCGGTCACGACCGTTATTTACGATGATTTGTGAAAGATAGCACAGACAAAATCCAAACACTGATAAATCACAAGTTTGCAATGAGCAGAGACTCTAGGTGACGATAAGTGTGGAGGGTAATTAAAACTCTTTCTGCTTCATATGCTGATAGAAAACTCACCTCAAACGCCAGCTGTTGTCTGAGTAATCTTTGAATGTCGCGGCGGTTATTGAGCTGCCTTCACCACAGGGACCGATACAAGAAGGCAAGTACTGGAAAATCGTACAAAACGTCATTATCTAGAATTAATTTAACTTTCTTCTATTATTAACTTCTCGTCATTCCCACTCATTTTAAGCGATAGACGTTTATCGATCATAGGGCTTGATTCGGAAGTGTGCACCCTTTTCTAACGGAGAGACAGACTGCCATTACTTGGTAGTGTAAATAGCAAAGAAAGGAGTTTATAGCTCCACCAATTAGGTTTCCCGCATTAAACCGAACTAGTATTACAAGCTTGTTCCCGAAGGGTTGAATTCAAGAAATTATGAAGACTTTATTAAGACGTCACGCAAAAGGAAAGATACAGTCGATATTCAAAAAATAGCGTCAATGACACTGTAGCTCCCATCCTGGACTATTTAGTGTTTGTTCTCTGGTCAGATATTTGAACATGTGTGAAAGGGATAAAGTGCATGAAGTGAAAATACTTAAATGTAATGTACTGGAGACAGTGAAAATGGTTCTAAATCGGGAAAATAGATCAGACTTCTAGCAGTATTGGCCAGCCAAGAAATACATATGTGCATTATAAATGAGGTACAAGATGTGACATCTTAAGGTCTAATATCCTGTCAAAATTGGAGGGTATAGAACTTGTGGTTACTGAGATATGCATATATATGTATAATCAAGGTCAAAGGTCATCGAGGTCACATGACATTTTGAAAAAAAAATTATATAGCTAATTAATCCCTATATGCCAAAAAATCAGATCTCTAGCTCTATTCGCTTGCCCAGAATTAGATGTGTACATAATTAATGAGGTAAAGCGTGTGTTGTCATAAGGTCTCCCATCCTACTAGGACATAGCATTTGTGGTTACTTATTTATTGACACAAACATATATTTTAGGTAAAAGGTCATCGAGGTCACATGACATTTGGTCAAAAATTTCTCTTCTATAGTTATCCCTATATACGAAAAATCAGATATCCAGCTCTATTGGCTTGCTCAGAATGAGATATGTGCATAATTATTGAGGTACAGTATGTGGTGTCATAAGGTGTCCAATCATACCAAACATGAAAGGTGTAACACTTGTGGTTACTGAGTTATAGACAAATATGTATATTTGAGGTCAAAGGACACAAGGTCACGTGACATTTTGTCAAAAAAATTGTATTGCTAAGTTATCCCTATATACCAAAAATCTTACCTCTAGCTCTATTGGCTCGCTCAAAATTAGATATGTGCATAATGAATGAAGTACAAATGTGGCGTCATAAGGTGTCCATCATACCATACATGAAGGCTGTAGCACTTGTGGTTACTGAGTTATGGACAAATATGTATATTTGAGGTCAAAGGTCACCGAGGTCACGTGACATTTTGTCAAAAAATTGTTTTGCTAAGTTATCCCTATATACCAAAAATCAGACCTCTAGCTCTATTGGCTCGCTCAAAATTAGATATGTGCATAATTAATGAGGTACAATATGTGGCATCATAAGGTGTCCCATCATACCATATATGAAGGGTGGTAGCACTTGTGGTTACTGAATTATGGACAAATATGTATATTTGAGATCAAAGGTCATCAAGGTCACATGACATTTTGTCAAAATATCCGAGATATCTGCGTGAACGGATTGACTCACGGATGGACGAACAGACGGACATGTCCCGATCTATAAGCCCACTGGACTTCATCCGTTGGGACTAAAAATTGTGTCACTGCATCCTTTTTGCAATATGAATACGATGAGAAACTAAATTTTTATTTTTTGTGGCCTTATACATGGAAGTCTATGGAGATCTGCCTTATACATGGGAGTCTATGGACGTGTAAACTAAAAATATGCAAATTTCACCACGATTTGCCCAAATTTGGAAAGGTCACTCCTATGCACTTCCATACCAAGTTCAAATCAATCGGACTTGTGGTTTCAGAGAAGAAGATTTTTTGACCAAAAATGGGAGAAAATTACAAAAAAATTCATGAAAATAGCAAGTCCAAGATACTGACCCAAGATGTGCACAATCATTTCATGTCAGCCTAAAGTACTTACATGCTAATTTTCCATGTAATCTGCTCAGTGGTTATTGAGTTTTTTCAATTTTGACTGTTTTTTACATTTTTTCACTTAATTTGCATATTTTTGGCAATGACAACTTCATTTGAACAAAATCTCATCTACAGCCCATCATCCATGTACACACCAAATATCAAGATGAAATGTACGGCGGTTTTGGAGTTTTTGATGTTGACGGACAGACATACAGACATACAGACATACAGACATACAGACATTTTCCCTAGCCTATAAGAATAGCTTCCATTGCCATATATACATATGGCTATGGGAGCTAAAAATCACAGTACAAACGATACGAAGAACATACCATATATTCCTACGCCTTATACTGAATTGCAATATTGATATAGACATGGCAGGTTTAAGGATACCTTTGCCGACTAACCATCGAGGGCATCGACGTTAACGCTCTCGAATCTTGCCGAATCTCGCTTTTGTGGTCGCACTTCACTGAAGTAAGTTCCCGCCCGACTTAAAATATTTTCTTAAGGAAGATAATGGAAACATTTTAGGCCTTGTGTTTTGTCAAACAGTACTCCTTTCCGAGGAGGAAGGCTATAACCAGTGTACCGATGAGTATCCTCTAGATACGGCAGCATATTACTCTGATATTTCCTCAGTTCCTATACAAATTGTATATATACCGTATTTTAGTTCTATAAATATATTGACAATGTATTTCAACACTGAGTGTACTATTAGGACCCCATGTCATACTCGACAACCGTAGTGAAACCTTGTAAAGTGTCAACTGTCCTTACGTTGATAACATACATGACGTAACTACGTACCGTTAGTTTAGTGCTAGAAATGTCGCATAAATGGTGTTAAATCCTTATAGCCAATTTTGTCACTTAGTGACTGTGACAGCATTCTTCTACCATGCTTTTTTATTGAATTGCGAGGCTCAGACCGGGTAACCGACTGATAAACAAGCACTATCTCTTGTAAAGTCTCCTGTCCCGTTTCTACCGCTGGCTGCGCTGCTCACGAAAATATTTTCTTGGGCAGCGCAGCCAGCGGCAGAAATGGGACCGGGGACGAGACTGTACTGCATGGGGCAACAGCTAGAAGCTAACACATACTTCAAAGATAGACAGATATGCAAATACCCGAACAATGCGGAAATAAAGGAACGAAAGCAAAAATAAACCCAAGGACAGAATAATTTTGCAAGTTGATTTCTCCCTATGATCTTCCTCCACAGCTCAATTCAAGAAGCCGTTCGTAAAAAAGTAAAGTAGGTTTATTGTTTTAATCAAAGGTAAAATAATTATCAATAATAATTAATCACTACGCAAAGTATGTCAATGTGGTTTTAATGACCATTTATCGGTTTACCAAATAAATTTCCGGGTGACCAAACTAACAGAAAAGAAAGAGTAGCTCCAGCCTATATTATGATGTCAACACAAAATTTAGGCAGCTAGTAAATCACACGAAACATTTCCCCGTTCAAACATTGTCATATAACTCCCCGTTGAAATCATATACCATGTTGGAGATATCATAACATGTGATTAATACTTGTTTTTTACTATCAAAAGAAAGTTCAGTGATAAAATTTGAGTATAGTGTATGGATATATATAAGATGTTTAAGTTATTTTAGGGAGACTCAGTGGGAAAATATCACGAAAGCAGCCATCGAATATTTACTGATCATTATTTCCATATTATTACCAGTTGAAGTTGCGAATATTAGGTTAAGTTTTACTTTCGAAAACATTTTAAGCTGTTACGGCCATAATTTCATCCATAATTCCAGCAGGAGGATGGGAATCTAGTAAACTAGGCCGACGAATAGTAATATTGAGTGCTAAAAACGTTCATGAGAGAGAGAGAGAGAGAGAGAGACAGAGAGAGAGAGAGAGAGAGACAGAGAGAGAGAGAGAGACAGAGAGAGAGAGAGAGAGAGAGAGAGAGAGAGAGGAGAGACAGACAGACAGACAGACAGACAGACACACACACACACACACACACACAGACACACAGACTGACAGACAGAAACAGAGAGAGATATAACATATACAGTGAATTTCAAAATAGCTTGGAATTACAACATGCTCGGGTGATAAGAAAAACGTTTCTGGCGATAGAAAATAACGCCACCTTCATTCATTAAACGTTCTCCTAAGATAGATTTTGCAACAATGTAAGCAATACGACGTTCACTGTGCCATCGTCAGTGTTGCCGCGCTCTGATGAAAAAAATTCATCCGTACGCTGATTGCTTTAATATTCTTATAGTGACTTTATCATATTTCCCAGCTATGAAACTGCACAGAACGCTAACGATACTTTTTTTTTTCTCGGTGCAGTATGTACGGATCGGTACAACGATTGGTATTTCCTAAAGTGTATATGTTCCGTAAATGAGATCAGTGAACGTCGTATTAGGTTAAATTGATGCAAAATCTACCAAAGAACGTTTGCAATAGATGCAGGTAGCGTCATTTCCTATCGCAAGAAATGTTTTTCATATCACCTAAGTATGTTGTAATTCCAAGCTATTTTAAAATTCACTAATAATATTATTATCATATTTTGTTGATACTTTAAAGTATATTATCAAGTATTCACTCATATTATGCTTATCCGTTCCTCTTTTACTCGTAAATATCCACATGTACATTTAATAGTAGACATTGTGAAAAACTAGTGACACATTGTTAGTTTTTGGTGTTCGCGAACTAGAATTAAAAATTTAATGCACGACCAGATTGATATAGCCCTTCGCCTAATAAGGTGTTGCTGAAAATATCTGTGGGGGATAAGGCTATATTGAGTACTACGATGCTGAACTGGTTTCTCGTGTTGGACCACGTGCACGCGTGACGTTATTGCAGTGACAACATCTTATATTTTGATGGATGACGTCACGACACATGACAATTTCTGCATCAATAGGTATTATATTTGAAACCATCGATTTCATTGTTTTGTATTTAAATAAATGGAGGAGGGCATGTAAAAAACAGTTATTATAAAATTATTACTGCCACTCCAATATTTGAGAAACTGTTCCCCTGAATAGTGTAGTTATTTCAGTTTAACTACAGTAAACAGGCCTAAATCAATCAATGGTTGGCAACTAGGCACTGTTTAAGGTAACATACAACAAAAGCTCCTGCTCCACCAATATAGCTGAATGCTGCAGTGACATAATACAACGCAGGCAGTATTTCGGTGACAGATATTCTGATCCTCAAACGTTAACAATATTATTAGCCAACTTATTAGAGTAAATAAAGTTATTATCGTCCTAGTTTTCGAAAATCGGGGATTTTTTTTCCGCTAATACAGAGAGAGCACAGGGATGGGGCCATTTTGAATTTCAAATAATGGTAAATATTGGACATTTGTTTCTTTAGTACTAAAATTTTCACTGTGACCCTCAACTGCTGTTCTTGATTTTGAAAGAAAATGATTGAAATGTCTTCTTTCGTTCTGATATTATTTTTCATAACATAATGGCACTCTGGAAACAAAACAGAAACTGTAAAAAATGGCAGTAGATATATCCGGCCTTTCCAGAAAGAGAAGTCATTATCGGAATAGGAACCATGCCAAATCATGGTTCAATAATTTAATATGGAGAGTGATTCCTCCTAGCTTGAGCATTCAAAATGTATATAACAATATACGTTTTAATTTTAAGCATCTAATCCTGAGACTGTCTTAGGAAACGATGCCTCGACCCGTACATGGCTATCTACTGTGCAGCAGTCACAGGTGAATGAAGGGCAACCACATTTGGTTTGGCGCTACTGAAGAAACGTTTGACGCGTCCTATCGCGATGAACTACCACGTTTGTCCAATGAAATATACGGAAACGTGCTTAACCGAGGTTGCGGAATTACGTTTCAGTTTTGATAAGACATTCGCCGTTTGGTAAGCACCAAAAAGGGGAAACATCCCTGTCAATATAAATCCGTAATTTGTGATTTCTTTGTATAACACGTAATGGTACCCTTTGGCAACCACACAGTTTGTACGATTTTGGATGGGGTAAATATGATTTGGTCTAGTGAGTATCGGTAGCTTTTAACAGATACTGACTTAAAGTCAGCAGTTTAATTTCCTCGGTATATTTCACTGCAATGCCAGGCCCTAAACTTAATAAGACACGGAGGTAAAAATATTCCGTAGTGCACAACATTCACCAAACTGGTAAACAGCAAAAATGCACTAACAAATCTGAAACCGGTCTTCCTTTGATCCGGTAAAATTTTCGTTGTATGCAACAACTCTTGAAGCGAACAGAAACTTTGATACAAGATATTGCGACTTTCCGCAAAGCGAGGTCACTATCGATAGGTGAGATAAAATATAACATGTATAATAGCAGCGGGTACAGTTCAATTTTGACTAATTAGGTGATACCCCTACTCGCTTGAACGATTGACCTTGTAACGATCTAACAAATATATGAGCATGTCATGGTTCAATTATGCCAAACAAAACATACATACACGTATACTATTTAGTAATTCACCGGGCAATCTACGGAATGTCTAAATAGTTGCAGTCAACTAATTTATTGCAAAGTATTTCTGGTATGTCGATAGCATGGCACATACCATTTGAGTAGTCTGGCTCCCTGTCCAATTTCCGTGGCTAGCTGAGCTTGTGTGCTCATGAAAAGAGTTTGGTATGAAGAAGCCATTTTGAAGATTCCACTTATTTGGTACCTCACTTTGTATTAAATCAAAATATAAAAAATGGATGTCCTCGAGACATCATCGCCGATAAAGTCTACCAGAGCAGTGTGTTTTGTGTTTTTGGAGAGTGTAAACAAAAATAACCCTTGAGGTAGGCAAACATTGTATTACAGCACATGATGCCTAAAACAGATTATTGCTCATACATTAAAGAGGGTATTCTTCACAGACCATTATTTGAGCTGAAACATGTCAAGATGGCAATTTTATCTTGATACAACGCTTGTCATGGGTTTAAATCCTTGGGCAACATGTGTGCAAAACAGTTGAATCGGAACGCAATTATCAATCTTGATCCGCGATACAAAACTATTTACATTCTTTTGATTGATGTAGTATACGAGAGACATAAACGATAACCTTTTTGAAGTCTCTGGCTTTTTAGTTCATGTATTAATGATCTAGCTCCTTTACGTAGGTCATCATTCAAAAGGTAACGTCACATATCGTATAGGACAGCATTATTAGTAAATACGGGCATGATCGTTTTTAGCTCACATGTTGATGCAAGTGAGTTAATGTCGCACCGATATATGTCTGACTGTATATGTCAATCTGTGCGTTTATTCGTGTCTCTGTGCGTGCACTATCTCAATAACGGCTTATCAGATCAGAATCAAATCTGGTACATAGATTCAGTTTGCAAACGGCAAGAACTGATTAGTTTTTGATGGATGTGGCTTGCTCACCTTTTGCTCATTTGCATAATTAGTGTTTTGAAAAAAAGTATACATAGAGAACGACTGCACACAATTAATTTGATGAGATTTGCTACAAATGTTGATGACACCGAGATATATCAGCTATGAAAGATATTAAGGGGTGATATTAAAGATAATTGCTAATTTGCATATTTAATGAACATTCTTAATTAGGGATATATATCTGAATTGACCAGATCAAAATTTACAAACCTGAATATGTATATTAAGGATACCATAATTTAACATTATTGTTTTTACTTCACCCGATTCCTAATTTGCATATTTAATTAAAATTCCTAATTAGGGATACATATCTGAATATACTAGACAAAAATACATGAAACTTGCTACATATATTGTGGAGACTATGATACAATGTTTTTGGATGTCATTAAGCAGTTTAACTTCACCTAATTTATAATTTGCATATAATTGAACTTTCCTAATTAGTGATATATCTGAATTGACCAGACCAAAGATGACGAAACTTTCTATGTAAATTTTAGATACTATGATACTTTATTGTTGAAAGTCGTTTAACACTTTTTGCGTAAGCCAAAACCTACTTTGCATATTTAATGAATTTTCCTATTAAGATATATGCTTGGATTTAGTTGATCAAAGTTGGCAAAACATACTGTTGACATTGGATTATAATATCAGGTTATAACAATATTGAAAGTCATTTCGCATTTTCATGACAGCTTATTTATAATTTGCATATCTAATTAGCACTCACAGTTCGGCATATATAGCTTGAAGGACTTGACCAAGGGCAATTACACTTGCTATATATAATGTGGTGATACAGTGAGAGAAGTTAAAGAAATTAATACTTAATGTTCATTATGTTGATCATAACACTTCCAATGAAGTTGCAAACATGTGGCATTGCATTTCCAGTTCATAGCTGGTGAATTTGATTTCGACTTCTAGTGTAGAATGAAGTGCCAAGCTTAACTTTGCGAATGCATAGGATGACATGTTAACCGCCTAGGACTCCATTAAAATACCCAGAACAACATGAAGCTGATTGCCCAAGGCAACATTGTGAATTCCGAGGACAACATTGTAAGTGATTTAACCGCAACATTACATGCAGATCGCAACATGATACCTCTCATGGACAACAGGACGTTAGACCACTTAGGTCAGCCAAGGCTTTCCATAGACATGGGTAGATGCATATAATAACATGAAGATCAGTACAGAGGAGGTAAAGCATTAACGTATCACAACGTCTGGTGTATATCAATCTGATTTTCTGAGGTCGGCAATGCCATTGACTGTCATTAATTCGTAATTTATTACATATCACCGAAACTGTTTCTGATTGTGTACCTGCTTATCGGATAACGTTGGCATTTGTGTTCCATGATAAGGAACGGGCCATCACACGTGTATTTACCAAAAGCAGAAGGAACTGATTGAATATTCTATCTTCCCACTCCCCTAACATAAAACAAAAATAATATTTATCGTGGTGGCGTGATAAATTATCAAAACTAAAAACACTTAAAATAAATATATAGAAGTTTATATTGGATATAATGATTGATTAAAATGTTTTGTAAGATTTTTTTTAATTCGCGATAAGAAGTATATTTTTAAAACCGAAACCTATTAACATGACTACGATTTCTCCATGAATTCCAATCAGTATCACAAGCAATTGTTTGAGCTTGTACAAACCTGTGAACCCCAAAATAAAATTTTGAACTCTATTACATTTATCATGTCTTCAAAACTGCAGACGTCTCGTACGGCGGTACATTTGCATCATACTTCGAACCAAATTATTCAGCATTTTTTCTTTTGAATTTAAAGCCAAAATGCTCTGGTGAGAGCTTGAAGATTTAGCTGTTAGAATGTACAGAAAATTCGAAATATCCGCTAATACCTAAAGGATGGAAATCTAGTAAACTGGGCCGAAGAATAGCTAATATTGAGTGCTAAAAACGTTCATATGAGAGAGAGAGAGAGAGAGAGAGAGAGAGAGAGAGAGAGAGAGAGAGAGAGAGAGAGAGAGAGAGAGAGAGAGAGAGAGAGAGAGAGAGAGAGAGAGAGAGAGAGACAGGACAGACAGAGAGACAGACAGACAGACAGACAGACAGACAGACAGACAGACAGACAGACAGACAGACAGAGAAACAGACAGACAGACAGACAGAAAGACAGACATACAAGCAAACAGACAGAAACAGAGGGAGATATAACATATACAGTGAATTTCAAAATAGCTTTGAATTACAACATGCTTGGGTAATAAGAAAAACGTTTCTTGCGATAGAAAATAACGCCACCTTCATTCATTAAAAGTTCTCCTAAGATAGATTTTGCAACAATGTAAGCAATACGACGTTCACTGTGCCATCGTCAGTGTTGCCGCGCTCTCATCAAAAAATTCTTCCGTACACTGACTGCTTGAATATTCTTATAGTGACTTTAACACATTTCCCGGCGATGAAACTGTACAGAACGCTAACGATAGGTTTTCCCGGTGCAGTGTGTACGGATCGGTTATAACGATTGGTATTTCTTAAACTGTATATATTCCGTAAATGAGCTCAGTGAACGTCGTATTAGGTTAAATTGTTGCAAAATCTATCAAAGAACGTTTGCAATAGATGCAGGTGGCGTCATTTTCTATCGCCAGAAACGTTTTTCATATCACCTAAGCACGTTGTAATTCCAAGCTATTTTGAAATCCACTAATAATATTATTATCATATTTTTTTGATAATTAAAACTATATTATCACGTATCCACTCATATTATGCTTATCCGTTCCTCTTTTACTCGTAAATATCCGCATGTACATTTAATAGTAGACATTGAGAAAAACTAGTGACACATTGTTAGTTTTTGGTGTTTCCTAACTAGAATTCAAAATTTAATGTACGACCAGATTGATATATTCCTTCGTCTAAGGTGTTGCTGAAAATATCTGTGGGGGATAAGGCTATATTGAGTACTACGACGCTGAACTGGTTTTTCGTGTTGGACCACGTGCACGCGTGACGTTATAGCAGTGACAACATCTTATATTTTGATGGATGACGTCACGACACATGACAATTTCTGCATCAATAGGTATTATATTTGAAACCATCGATTTCATTGTTTTTTATTTAAATAAATGGAGAAGGGCATGTAAAAAACAGTTATTATAAAATTATTACTGCCACTCCAATATTTGAGAAACTGATCCCCTGAATAGTGTAGTTATTTCAGTTTAACTACAGTAAACAGGCCTAAATCAATCAATGGTTGGCAACTAGGCACTGTTTAAGGTAACATACAACAAAAGCTCCTGCTCCACCAATATAGCTGAATGCTGCAGTGACAAAATACAACGCAGGCAGTATTTCGGTGACAGATATTCTGATCCTCAAACGTTAACAATATTATTAGCCAACTTATTAGAGTAAATAAAGTTATTATCGTCCTAGTTTTCGAAAATCGGGGATTTTTTTTCCGCTAATACAGAGAGAGCACAGGGATGGGGTCATTTTGAATATCAAATAATGGTAAATATTTGACATTTGTTTCTTTAGTACTAAAATTTTCACTGTGACCCTCAACTGCTGTTCTTGATTTTGAAAGAAAATGATTGAAATGTCTTCTATCGTTCTGATATTATTTTTCATATCATAATGGCACTCTGGAAACAAAACGGAAACTGTAAAACAATGGCAGCAGATATATCCGGCCTTTCCAGAAAGAGAAGTCATTATCGGAATAGGAACCATGCCAAATCATGGTTCAATAATCTAATATGGAGAGTGATTCCTCCTAGCTTGAGCGTTCAAAATGTATATAACAGTATGCGTTTTAATTTTAAGCATCTAATCCTGAGACTGTCTTAGGAAACGATGCCTCGACCCGTACATGCTATCTACTGTGCAGCAGTCACAGCTGAATGAAGGGCAACCACATTTGGTTTGGCGCTACTGAAGAAACGTTTGACGCGTCCTATCGCATGAACTACCACCGTTTGTCCAATGAAATAAACGGAAACGTGTTTAACCGAGGTTGCGGAATTACTTTTCAGTTTTGATAAGACATTCGCCGTTTGGTAAGCACAAAAATGGGGAATGGCCCTGTCAATATAAATCACCGTAATTTGTGATTTCTTTGTATAACACGTAATGGTACCCTTTGGCAACCACACAGTTTGTACGATTTTGGATGGGGTAAATATGATTTGGTCTAGTGAGTATCGGTAGCTATTAACAGATACTGACTTAGAGTCAGCAGTTTAATTTCCTCGGTATATTTCACTGCAATGCCAGGCCCTAAACTTAATAAGACACGGAGGTAAAAATATTCCGTAGTGCACAAAGCTGGTAAACAGCAAAAATGCACTAACAAATCTGAAACCGGTCTTCCTTTAATCTGGTAAAATTTTCGTTGTATGCAACAACTCTTGAAGCAAACAGAAACTTTGATACAAGATATTGCGACTTTCCGCAAAGCGAGGTCACTATCGATAGATGAGATAAAATATAACATGTATAATAGCAGCGGGTACAGTTCAATTTTGACTAATTAGGTGATACGCCTACTCGCTTGAACGATTGACCTTGTAACGATCTAACAAATATATGAGCATGTCATGGTTCAATTATGCCACACAAAACATACATACATGTATACTATTTAGTAATTGACCGGGCAATCTACGGAACGTCTAAATAGTTGCAGTCAACTAATTTCTTGCAAAGTATTTCTGGTATGTCGATAGCATGGCACATACCATTTGAGTAGTCTGGCTCCCTGTCCAATTTCCGTGCTAGCTGAGCTTGTGTGCTCATGAAAAGAGTTTGGTATGAAGAAGCCATTTTGAAGATTCCACTTATTTGGTACCTCACTTTGTATTAAATCAAAATATAAAAAATGGATGTCCTCGAGACATCATCGCCGATAAAGTCTACCAGAGCAGTGTGTTTTGTGTTTTTGGAGAGTGTAAACAAAAATAACCCTTGAGGTAGGCAAACATTGTATTACAGCACATGATGCCTAAAACAGATTATTGCTCATACATTAAAGAGGGTATTCTTCACAGACCATTATTTGAGCTAAAACATGTCAAGATGGCAATTTTATCTTGATACAACGCTTGTCATAGGTTTAAATCCTTGAGCAAAAAGTGTGCAAAACAGTTGAATCTGAATGCAATTATCAATCTTGATCCGCGATACAAATTTATTTAAATTCTTTTGTGTGATGTAGTATACGAGAGACATAAACGATAACCTTTTTGAACTCTCTGGCTTTTTAGTTCATCTATTAATAATCTAGCTCCTTTACGTAGGTCATCATTCAAAAGCAAACGTCACATATCGTATGGACAGCATTATTAGTGAATACAGGCATGATCGTTTATAGATCACATGTTGACGCACGTGAGTTAATTTCGCACCGATGTATGTCTGACTGTGTGTCTATGTCTCTATATGTCCGTCTGTGTGTTTGTTCGTCTCTCTGTGCGTTCGATATCTCAAAAACGGCTTATCAGATCAGAATCAAATCTGATACATTGATTGAGCTTGCAAATGGCAAGAACTGATTAGTTTTTGATGGGTGTGGCTTTCTCAACTTTTGCTCATTTGCATAATTAGTGTTTAGAAAAAAAAACCGACATACATAGAGAACGACTGCACACAATTCATTTGATGAGATTTGCGACAAATTTTGATGACCCTAAGATAAATCAGCTATGAAAGATATTAAGGGGTGATATTAAAGATAATTGCTAATTTGCATATTTAATGAAAAATCCTAATTATTGATATATATCTGAATTGACCAGATCAAAATTGACAAAACTGAATATGTATATTGAAGATACCATAATTTAACATTTTTGTTTTTACTTCACCCGATTCCTAATTTGCATATTTAATTAACATTTCTTTTTAGCGATACATATCTGAATATACTAGACAAAGTACATGAAACTTGCTACATATATTGTGGAGACTATGATACAACATTTTTGAAAGTTATTAAGCAGTTTAACTTCACCAAATTTCTAATTTGCATATTTAATACACTTTCCTAATTAGTGATATATCAGAATTGACCAGACCAAAGATGATGAAACTTTCTATGTACATTTTAGATACTATGATACTTTATTATTGTAAGTCATTTAACATCTTTTGCGTCAGTCAATTCCTAATTTGCATATTTAATGAATTTTCCTCATTAGGATATTTGCTTGGATTTAGTTGATCAAAGTTGGCAAAACATGCTGTGGACATTGGATTATAATATCAGGTTATAACAATATTGAAAGTCATTTCGCATTTTCATGACAGCTTATATATAATTTGCATATCTAATTAGCATTCACAGTTCGGCATATATAGCTTAAAGGACTTGACCAAGGGCAATTACACTTGCTATGTATAGTGTGGTGATACAGTGAGAGAAGTCAAGGAAATTAATAATTAATGTTCATTATGTTGATCATAACACTTCCAATGAAGTTGCAAACATGTGGCAATGCATTTCCAGTTCATATCTGGTGAATTTGATTTCATTTTCTAGTGTAGAATGAAGTGCCAAGCTTAACTTTGCAAATGCCTAGGACGACATGTTAACCGCCTAGGACTACATTTAAATGCACAGAACAGCATGATGCTGATTGCCCAAGGCAACATTGTGAATTCCGAGGACAACATTGTAAGTGATTTAAATGCAATGTTACATGCAGATCGCAACATAATAATTCTCATGACAACAGGTTGTTAGACCACTTAGGTCAGCCAAGTCTTTCCATAGACATTGGTACAAAGGAGGTAAAGCATTAACGTATTACAACGTCTGGTGTACATTGATCTGATTTTCTGAGGTCGGTAATGTCATTGATTGTCATTAATTCGTAATTTATTACATATCACCGAAACTGTATCTGATTGTGTACCTGCTTATCGGATAACGTTGGCAGTTGTCTTCCATAATAAAGAACGGGTAATCGCACGTGTAATTACCAAAAGCAGAAGGAACTGATCGAATATTCTATCTTCCCATTCCCCAAACATAAAACAAAAATAATATTTATCGTGGTGGCTTGATAAATTATCAAAACTAAATATACTTAAAATAATTAATGAAGTTTCTATTGG
This sequence comes from Ptychodera flava, assembly GCF_041260155.1. Taxonomy (NCBI): domain Eukaryota; kingdom Metazoa; phylum Hemichordata; class Enteropneusta; family Ptychoderidae; genus Ptychodera; species Ptychodera flava. The sequence continues at coordinate 34,355,316 of NC_091929.1, read as the reverse complement.
ATCTATTGATTGATTAAAATTTTTTTGTAAGATGTTTTTTTTCATCCGCGGTAAGAAGTATATTTTAAAACCGAACCCTATTAACATGATTACGATTTCTATATGAATTCCAATCAGTATCACAAGCAATTGTTTGAGCTTGTACAGACCCCAAAATAAAATTTCTTCAAAAACTGCAGACGTCTCGTACGGCGGTACATTTGCATCATACTCTGAACCAAATTTTACAGCATTTTATCTTTTAAATTTAAAGCCAAAATGCCCTGGTGAGAGCTTGAGGATCTAGCTGTCAGGATGTACAGACAAATCGAAATATCCGCTAATACCTCATGGAACTTATAAAAATCGACATAATCGAGGAAATTGTTCCCAATATGGAAATAAAAATACACTTCAGGCATTGCTTTCTGAAATTGATGATCTGTGACATAGTTCAATTAACTAAGAAACATCACCTAGAACACAATCACTTACATTATCAAGCATGGCTTTAATTTTTTCTTCTTTTTCAGAGATCAAGTTTATGTCATCCGCATATTACAGTGCAGACATTATTGCCAACTATAAATACATTTTTGATTTTAGCAGGACTGCTAGTCGTTATTAAAGAATAGAAACATGAAAGGGGACAAGTTGTTTCTCTATGTGAAGCAAACTATACTGTTTACATACCATTAAGTTTAACACACCTTGTGACAATGTATCAGAATTCACCGCCTCTATACTCCTATATATGTTGTCATCAACACCTCGAGTTCAATAATGTGTAGAGAAGAGCTGGTCTATTTGCAAAGTCAAATGTTGTTGTTTGTTTGTTTTGTTTTGTTTTTGAGGTTGTTTTTAATCATTAGAAGTAGCACAAGTAGAAAGACAATTTGACAATCAACTGCCTATGATGAAAGCGTTATGCTGCGAGCTTTAAGGATCTGTATAAACTTCACAACACTCTCCGGTCATCTGCTATGTTTACTTTATCAAAGTGCGAAGTGCAGCACCTTTTATCGCATTGCTTTGAAACTGTTTAGTTCTTCAATTCAATTTTCGTGTTCTGGAAAGGAATGTCCAGAGTTATCTTAAAGCAGACTTTCAAAAACCAGGCTTTTATAATTCGAAACATTATACTTCCCTGATAGCCAGATGAAGCTTTTCTGCTGAAGCCCATTATCAAACAATTCCTCGGTGTTTTTCAAGTATCGATCCAGAGATTTCAACCAGTACTCGAACGACATAAAAACATAAATGTCGAGGATAATTACAAATCTGCAACATTTATCCACACTATCTGTGGAGGGACTGTGATTGAACAATTATTTTTCTTTCTTTAACCCGATGGACTATATCATTTTTAACTCACCTAAAAGGTATGTTGATCCAGTGGTAGACGAATGTAGAAGCGACTGACTAGTGTCACGGACAGCATATGCTGGGAAGTTGAATAAAGCCTTGCTTAATATATTTTATATTGTATAAGCCTGGATTCTATTATTAAGTATTCGTCATATATTCTCCTATTGTTTTTCCAGTCAGAGTTCATAGGTCACTAGACTCGTGTTAAAGCTCTTCACAATCACCTGAACTAGTATCAAGGAAAACCAGAATCGTGTCATTACACTTTGATGTCACTTGATGTAACGGAGATCGATAGTTACGTGGCAACGCCATTGTTTGTCTGATTACTATTCCTCTGCGCTAGGTCCAGTCTGACAATTAATTAATAGACGAATAAGGAATTAAATAAACGTGACATGAAATCAAGGCATGTTAACGGTTCTTTTAGCAGGTTACCGAATTGCAAGATATTTCCAGTGAGCTTTAGAGCGCAGTTGACTGGCAAACCATCAAGAACGTCGATGTTGATGGTCACTGACCGGGCCGTCCCTACAATTTCGATTATTTAGGAAAATACCAACAATCTTATGGTGAAATTACAATAGAGTGAAAGACGACTAACAGCTCGATGCTTAAACATGTGTGAAAAAGAGAGACTTACCTTGGAACCTGTACACACGAAGAAGCGAAAACTAATAAAAAATCGAGGACAGAATGTACACGCAAAAGAAACTAAACCTCGCAATGTTTAGCTAGAGGAAAGATTCAAATAAAACTCGCTCTGCATTAATCGAAGTCACCACAAGTCCTTCCTGAAAAGATAGCCAAGTAGTTTTATATCGTGTGGTAAAAATTATCATGTTTCTATTATTAACCATCACATAAAGCTGGTCGATGTAAGTTCAATGTCCACTTATTGTATTTTAGATTAATGGTTAAATGTTTTGCTGATTTTTCAAATAAGAGAAATATGTCAATACTATGTTACTAGCACTCAAAATAAACTGTCAGTGAACCATGTGACATGGTATCTCTCTTTTCAATAAGGTAATGTGATTGAAAACAATCAGCTGGATGTGACGTTTGCATAGCGATTGGTCATTAGTTAAAATACCTTATATCTTTGTAATAAATGTGAAATATTTTTATTAATTGTGAGAAAATCTAACGTGTTTGAACAGATATCACATAGCAAGGAAGATCACAAGCAACTTAATTTGCGTAATGAAATAGAAGTAGAGTTCGTAGGTCACTAGACTCGTATACCAGCTGTATATAATATGTAAGATAAAATGTAATTTTATGATAAATAGTATCATTTATTTCAAAGGGACTGATAAAGTGTCACGAGGATGATCATCTAGATTATTACTCTTCCCTATTTTCAAACGATTCTCGGCTTAATTGCTAAAACAATGCCAAATCGCACACTTCACGTAAATTTTGCTAGTCTCTATGCTACGGTTAAGTAGTATAAAGACAAGTAGAATGTTCTCGGTAACGTTTACCTCACAACAGAGTGGAGGATATGTAGTTAATCAGGAAAAAGAGAGCTAATTGAACATACGAGCTTAAGTTAGATGATTGAAGCGGTCAGAGAGAGAGAGAGCATTATCTGATGGACTTCATTCTCAAGAGAGGGGAGGGCATAGTAGTTTAATCAGGACGAGGAACAGTTAAGTAAATGAACCAGTTAAATTTTGTGTGTCGACTTTTTGAAATGTTATTCATCAAGCGTTTGGGAGAGAGAGAGAGAGAGAGAGAGAGAGAGAGAGAGAGAGAGAGAGAGAGAGAGAGAGAGAGAGAGAGAGAGAGAGAGAGAGACATGGTATCTCTCTTTTCAAATAAGGTAATGTGATTGAAAACAATCAGCTGGAAGTGACGTTTGCATAGCGATTGGTCATTAGTTAAAATACCTTATATCTTTGTAATAAATGTGAAATATATTTATTAATTGTGAGAAAATCTAACGTGTTTGAACAGATATCACATAGCAAGGAAGATCACAAGCAACTTAATTTGCGTAATGAAATAGAAGTAGAGTTCGTAGGTCACTAGACTCGTATACCAGCTGTATATAATATGTAAGATAAAATGTAATTTTATGATAAATAGTATCATTTATTTCAAAGGGACTGATAAAGTGTCATCTAGATTATTACTCTTCCCTATTTCCAACGATTCTCGGCTTAATTGCTAAAACAATGCCAAATCGCACACTTCACGTAAATTTTGCTAGTCTCTATGCTACGGTTAAGTAGTATAAAGACAAGTAGAATGTTCTCGGTAACGTTTACCTCACAACAGAGTGGAGGATATGTAGTTAATCAGGAAAAAGAGAGCTAATTGAACATACGAGCTTAAGTTAGATGATTGAAGCGGTCAGAGAGAGAGAGAGAGAGAGAGAGAGAGAGAGAGAGAGAGAGAGAGAGAGAGAGAGAGATTGATATAAAGTTTAATATTTGATCGATACTTTTAATCAATCATCATACAACCACGCAATTTGTTATCAGATGTTTACCGTAAAATATCAGGGGTTTGATCTAACACTCGTCGTCATTGTAAACAGCAAGTGAAATGCACATAGTCCTCAAAGACGTTGCAATTTTTTGTCAACAAAACATCAGGCGAAGAGCATCATCAATATTGTGTGTTTACTGTACATGGCAATTATCGTTCGGGGACATCAAAAACCACAACGTTAATACAGATGCTTACTCATTCTACATTTTAAAACTCTTTCGAAATGTATTACATATTTCAGAAAAAATATACAAGCTTAACAACACATGACTTACGTTCGCAACAGATGCGGCCACAAGGCAAGGCGTTGAGATTGACAATCATGATTATAGATATTGTAATTTATATTATTTTTGAGGCGTGTTCCTGATAACTGATAACAGCTCCAATAGGAAGTTCCCTTTACCACTGTGACAATAAAGGGATTATTTTACCGAGAATGTTCATGTTTTCCTGAAGAAACCAATCATGTTTCGGTCTTGTGACACTTTGTCGGGGCTACTTAGATATCAAACCGTTCACTCCTTGTCGATACATCCTGCTTTTATAAAGATTAATCCAGGTGATGACTTTCCCACTAGGCTATCATAAAGTAAAATGGTAAAAATTGTGATTTTGTAACAAGGAAACAAATTAAGATGAATGTCTGCGAAGTAAAATATGTTGCTTTGTGGCTCCTAGCGATTAAAGTGTGTTGGGCGATCGAGTACATTACATTATTCGTTATTATTATTATTATTCGAAATTATCTTGCAATTATGTTATAAAACTTTGAAATTCAAATTACATTACAGAATTAAAAACTAATGTGACAGTCAAAAAACTCAAGCATTGGAGAATAAGTAGGGACTATGGACCCCGGACAATGGCCTGCGCTTGACCCAGCTAGTGCCACACGTGGCTGTCGGCCTACATAAAGTGCTATAGTCGGCTATGCCTGAAAAAGGTGAGGCTTTTTGCGGTGTTTAGATAAAGTTTTGTTCTTAATTACCCAAAGGTGAGACCAGGTCTCGAATTATCGGTAGCATAAATTATTAATACACTATTGAATTTGTCTTGATTGGTTTGAGTATGTGAAATTACTAATTCTTTCATTCTCCCCCATTTGACTCGAAATTCGTACTTTACCCGGCATGTTATCGCATGGGGCAATAAACGCCATTCATCAACGTCGTTATCAGATAATGAGGGCTTGTGTTCTAAACTTAGAAACATGTCACCCACTGTAATATCAACCGGTAAACACACTGTATTCCATGAAGAATCAAGAATTATTTCCCACTGTGATATTAACCTGTCAACAAAGTGTATTCAATGAAGGACCTAGAATTATTTCCCACTGTAATATTAACCGGTAAACACACTGTATTCCATGAAGGATCAAGAATTATCTCACACTGTAATATTAACCAGTAAACACACTCTATTCCATGAATGATCAACAGTTATTTTCTTGAGGGCTCTCTCTGTCTCTCTGTCTGTCTGTATGTCTGTGTCTATGTCTGTGTCTGTCTGTGTGTCTGTCTGTGTCTGTCTGACTCTCTCTATCTTTGAGAGAGACACATGCAGGCACTTGTACACATGTCGAATGAAAAATTGATAAACATTGAGGACAGAATTCACACGCAATAGAAACTTTGCCCCAATATTTAGCAGAAACCAGGACTGAAACACAACTCACCATGGAACAAGCGCAGTAAGTGACAAGCTTTTCCTGAAAAAAGAAGCCAATAAGATTTTTTTTTATGTGAGGGAAAACCGTTACGAACACGATTATTAACCCTCTTATCAAGCTCGTCTTTATAAGTTCAATGTCCACTTATTGTTTTCTACGTTTAAGCTATTTCAATATCACTAAACGATTTGCTAACGTGTCAAAGGAAATGAAAAGACATATAACAGCTAGAAAAACTATGACACTAGCACCAAAATTAGACTGCTAGTAAAGTCACATGGTATGTCCCCGTCTAAATAAAAATTATATGACAGAAACAATGTATTCCATTAGTTATAAGTGACGTTATCACGTTTAGCGATTTGTGATTTGTTATTGGTCGAAAGACACACATTTTGAGCTTGCCATTGTATATGCTTCAATTATTCCTTGGTTATTTTCTTAAACCATGTCAATTTAAATTTTCAAGTAGTTGTCACTGGTTTAGTATATCGACATGACCAAACACGATTGGAACTAAATTGGGATAATTTGATGGTAAAGTAATTTCATCTATAAGTTCCAATCGTGTTATACCATTATCTGATGGACTTCATTCTCAAGAGAGGGGAGGGCATAGTAGTTAATCAGGACGAGGAACAGTTAAGTAAATGAACCAGTTAAATTTTGTGTGTCGACTTTTTGAAATGTTATTCTTCAAGCGTTTGGGAGAGAGAGAGAGAGAGAGAGAGAGAGAGAGAGAGAGAGAGGAGAGAGAGAGAGAGAGAGGGGGGAAGAGAGAGGAGAGAGATGGATGCAACTTAGAATAATCCAACACAAAATGAATTTTTCATTCCTTTTTTACATCATATATATATATTGCAATGACTTTGTGAAACTTTGAAATTGAAATTACGTTACAGAATTGAAAACTTATGTAACAGTTGGAAAAGCTCGAGCATTAGATTTTACGAGGAAATAAATCATTTTGAAAGATTAATTAGGGTTCGCTGAAGTTTTGATATAGTCCTGAGATATGGACCTAGACAATGACCTTCGCTTTGCCCCAGCTAGTACAGCGGCTGTCGACCTACATCAAGTGCTATAGTCGGCTGTGCCTGAAAATGTGAGGCATTTTTAGAAAAACACGATTGGAACTATTTGGATAATTGGATCTTCATATTTTTCAAATTTCTCTAAAATCTCAGCTGCCCTATAGCTGAATGTCTCAATATTACAAATTACTCATAAAAACAAGTGTGTAACGTAAAAAAAAAGCAGATTAGCTTTCATTTGCATATTTTAAAGACATTACTTCACCATCCAATTATCCCAAATTAGTTCCAATCGTGGTATAACGTTTTGTTCTTGATTACCGGAAGATAAGAACAGGTCTCGAATTATCAGTAACATAAATTATAAAAAAAATATTGAATTTGTTTTGAATGGTTTGAGTGTGTGAAGTCACTAGTTGTTGAATTGAATTCATACTTTACCCGGCATGTTATCGCATGGGGAAATATAAGCCATTTCTCATCAACGTAGTTATCATTTAACACAGGCTTGTGTTCCCCCCCTCTCTCTCTCTCTCTCTCTCTCTCTCTCTCTCTCTCAGCATAAGCATGCGTGAAAGACACAAAGGCAGGTATTTGTACACACGACGAAGCGAAAAAATTGATAAAAAATCGAGGACATAAAACTCCCGCAATATTCAGCAGAAACAAAGACTGAAATAAAACTCACCATGCAACAAGCACAGTCAGTGACAAGCTTTTCCTGAAGAAGTAGCTAAGCAGTTTCTTTTGTATGTGAGGGAAAACCGTTATGAACACGATTATTAAGCATCACGCCAAGCTCACCTGTGTAAGTTCAATGTCCACTTATTGTTTTCTACGTTTCAGCTATGACAATATCACTGAATGATTTGCTAAGGTGTCAAAGTAAATGAAAAGGTAGATAGCATCTAGAAAAACTATGACGCTAGCACAAAAATTAGACTGCTAGTGAGGCATGTGACATAGTATCATTCCGTTTAAAAAAATAATACGACTTAAACAATGCATTGTATTAGTTAGAAGTGACGCTATCATGGTTAGCGATTTGTGATTAAATCGAAGGACACGCATTTTGAGCTTACCATTGTACATTGGTTTGCGTTGACGCATTGGCATTAGACAAACTTGACATATTATAAATCGAGTGCCAACACTGTTAGGTGCAAGTATCAGCTAGGCGGTATTATGAGTCGATCATAAAAGGGCCAACTCTGCAAAAGTTGAAATATTGTCCAGCAGGAGGTCAGAAATAGTGAAAAAAAACACCACCACACAAATCCACGCACTGTCCAAGTCGTATCACTTGCTTTCAGGTGTAGTTGTTTTGAATATGTCTGACCTCCTGCAAGACAATATTTCAACTTTGGAAGAATTAATTATAATCCAACTTATATTCGGGCCGACGCAAAATAATTGTCCTTTCGGGAATAAATTTGTTCCGCGTCCGCACTTATCCTCACTTACCGCTACAAGAATTATGACAAACCACAGACAAATAAAAAAACAGACTAGCAACGCGGTATGCCTTTTGTTCCATTTTCGTCTCGATAGACTATGGCTTTCGTATTAAAATAAGCTTCAAATGTGTTTAACCTTTAGGAGACTTTGTTTGTGGTTGATAATTGCACGAGATTTTGCGAAAACATGCGACGAGATGGCATCGTACTGCCCGTCGCGTAGCAACCATAGTTACTTTGTGAGCTCTCAGGGCAGAAGTATCGCTTCACGCCAATCAAAACATAACACGCCAGCAGTTTCATAAACATGTCCTTCCTTGATGAACGTGTAAAAGACAGTATGACAGACCGTAAGCCAATGAGTTACACCATAGACCTTAAAAACGGAAGGACAGGCAACTGCCAAAAGACAAAGAAACTTGCGTGTTTGCCCGTACGATCTAGGTTATAATCCTCTGCGCAGTTATGTAAACGCAAAACACGTCACGTGATGACACAGTGACGTCTTGGCAGCGCTGGAGCTACACAGAAGACGCTATACCTGTGCTGTCGAGTCAAGTCGCGTTCTGTTCCGTGGTCTAGTTCACGTTGTTTTCAAGCATTGTATTACCCATTGATTTTTACAGACAATTTTGCTACCATTTTCGACAGATGAGTCACTATTAGGTATATTTATTGTTGTTGTTTTTTGTAATTCCCGTCAATTCATGATCGAGTCGGCAAAGTTAATTTTGCAATCTAATCATTGTACACCCCTGATAACTCTTCCGTTTATTTCTGATTCATGTGTAATGCTGTAAACTTTCTTTTACTTCATTATGTACTTCTTGCACTTCGGCACTGTAGTATTTTTAAAAACTCGTGCGTCTTCAATCCGATCGGCCATTGTTGTTTACGAAGCGACTTCCTGTTTCAACTGAAAATTTCCTACCCTGTCATATTTCTCTGCTGTAATGATAATGCATGTCAATGATAGTAAACGTTTCAACGTTAGGTATTTCGTCAACTGACTAGTATTTTGCGGGGCAAATCATGTTTACATTGTAAAACTTGTACCAAATTCACCAAATTTGTACCAAATTCACGTGCAGGCATCTCCAGCTCGATCGGCCATCATGATTGCTGTTGATGGACGATCTTTTTGTGCGTTTCAACTAAGTAATTTTTTTACCCTCTTAATAATGCATGACAGTGCCAATGTACGTTTCTACGTGTCTTATTTCGTGGATTGAACTAGTATTTTTTGGAGGAAGTCATGCGTACATTTGTAAAACTAGGACTATTCACGCGTCTCCGACTCAGTCGGCCATTGTTGTTTACAACACGACATTTTGTGCGTTTCCTCTGAGTAATTTTTCGTACCGTCTCATGTTTCTCTGTTGTAATAATAATGCATGACAGTGCTAACGTACGTTTCTACGTGTCTTATTTCGTGGATTGAACTAATATTTTTAGGAGGAAGTCATACGTACATTTGTAAAACTAGGACTAAATTCACGCGTCACCGACTCAATCGGCCATTGTTGTTTACAACACGACATTTTGTGCGTTTCCTCTGAGTAATTTTTCTTGCCGTCTCATGTTTCTCTGTTGTAATAATAATACATGACAGTGCTAATGTACGTTTCTACGTGTCTTATTTCGTGGTTTGAACTAGTATTTTTGGGAGGAAGTCATACGTACATTTGTAAAACTAGGACTAAATTCACGCGTCTCCGACTCAATCGGCCATTGTTGTTTTACAACACGACACTTTGAAATTAGACGCGAAAGCTTGAGCATGCGCTGATCGCAATGTTGTAGTGATTAACATAATCTCGCGTCTGACAAGCCTCTCAATCACGGGAATTTCCCTGAGCTTGCGATACGAGAGATAAACAGTTACGTTTGTTTATGTTAATGAGTGTTCAAGTTTTTCACGGATTATAACCAGGATTACATGAAAGAAAATAGCTAGTTGCCTGTCCTTCCGTTTTTAAGGTCTATGGTTACTGCAGACAGTGTCGATAAAAGACTTTCAAATTTGGTTCAAACACACTCATTATATATTCATAATTCATATATTCTGCTGTATATTTACTTGTCCCCGAGTCTGTCTGATAGCTCAGTAAAAAGCTTCGTGCTTTTCCGATTACTATATGTGTGTTTGTACTGTGTCTGTGTGTTGTCTGCTCCATGCACACTGTGTTGCTCGGTCGCGCACAGGATTGTAACATCTAAGTCGGTTGCTGTGACCAACTCTTTTTGGGTTGGAAACGGTAGCCGACTGGTTTTGTGTGAGGCCTAGCAGCTAGGCGATGTTGCTGTGAAGTGTGTGGGGGTTCGAATCCCGTTTGGGTTATAGTAAAATATCTATTTATCTATTTATTCATAAAATATGAGAGGAATTTTTAAAATGGTAAAACTCACTTTCCTGAATCTCAAAAAACTCCCGTTTTCGCCAGCACGCCAATTCCGCTAAGCACAACACGACAACAACAACACAAACTTTGCCGAACATACTTTCGCTTAAAGATTGGCAAAAATCCGAAAATTACCGAAGGATGCATGGTCGGCACTCTTCGGAAAAGACAGGAGAGAGCTACCTGAGGCGAGGCGAACATGGATGGGTAACGTAACCGCTTCACGCCTTGAGAAATACCCGTTGCTAGTCTGTTTCTGTATTTGTCTGTGGGCCAACGTAATGTTTACCGTCCTAAGTGGCCTCTGACCTGTCAAAATTCAAAATGGCGCATTTTAATAATGGACCGCTGTTTCTACTGTTCATGATTTTCCTGTGTTTTTTACGTTCAAGAAGGGCAAATATGACCACCACACGCCCTTTTAATCACTGTTTCTGTATTTGTCTGTGGGCCAACGTAATGTTTACCGTCCTAAGTGGCCTCTGACCTGTCAAAATTCAAAGTGGCGCATTTTAATAATGGAACGCTGTTTCTACTGTTCATGATTTTCCTGTGTTTTTTACGTTCAAGAAGGGCAAATATGACCACCACACGCTCTTTTAATCACTTGAGAGATGAGCGTAGCGTATATGTACGACGTCGGTGGAGAAATAACCGGTGCGCGGCATTTTTGACACCGTTTTAAACCGATGCGTCTCTTAGTATGTGCACTGTGAATCGAATGACTTGGTCTTGCGTGCGAAGACAAAGTTGATTTGAAGATATAGTTGTGTGTACATGGGATGATAAAGACTGGATTGAAAACCTTCGATAAGTGTAAACTTTAGTTTCAGAAGCCGTTTGTTTTGTGTGAACAGGGTGACTAGTTCAACTTCGATCCATGGTGACGGCCTCAGGGCCGACAAAACGTATCACACGTGAATTTGCGTCGGCGCTGAACCCCTCACCCTTCTTGCCGGGACCAAACTGCGTCGTCCCTAAGCCGACGCAGCGTCGCCACATCGTTTATCATTTTACGTCGGCCCCGTCCCAGCACCGGTTTTACACCGACGCAAAGTGGTAAATGTGAACGACAGAGATATCTATGTGATCGACTTTGATTACAACTCATCTGATAATCACACCTGACAGTGTTGGCAACACCTTAATTTAGATAATATGTATAGGTCGCAAAATGCCAATGCGGCGTCAAAGCAAAACACTGTATATGTTTTAATTATTCCAGGGTTAATCGCTTAAACCACCAGAGAGCTTTTATTTAGATCATTTTGATTTATGAATTCAACTGACCTCCTTTTTGATTTGGCTGTTGTATATATCAAGCAATGTCTTTTTTACAGTATTTTAACATAACAATAAAATAAGCGCTACCTTATCTTGAAGTAGAAATCCTTCCACTCAGAAATATTCTGCAGCCGCCAAATTGGATTTGCTTCGTCGGGAATTCCATACAGCAAATGGTCAGAAAGGTTTGCTATGAACGCTACATTAACACGAAATCATTACAGATGTAGCGCCGATTTCAATGTTTTTAAAAGTCAAGTGAAAACATTTATAGTAGCAAATGTAGAAAAGTAGCTTTTTTGTATTGTCTGTAGTCGCACCTGTACTGTTTATATCCCCTACATGTATTTTACACTTTATAATTACCTTTTTTATTTGCTTTTATTCTTTAGAGGAAACAATGGAGGATTACAACCTCATGTGGTCATTTCTCCCAATTCCGTGATTGTTAATTCGAAATCTTTAATCCGTAATAAATAATAAAATAAATAAATAGATAAATAGCCCGATGCATTTTATAATAAGAAGTTTTTCGTAAAATATCAGTGGATCGATATCGATCTTACACTTGCTGTAATGGTATACAGTCACTAAATGTCCTTAGAGACGTTCCGAAGGTATCGTCGGAAAACCTCAAGTGAGGATTGTCATCCATTTTCCCTGTTTAATGTAAATTGGAATGCTCGTTCGTCCGTTCGCATCCAAAACCAAGTTCTTTAAACTCTTTTTACTTTTCAGTGCAAATTTCAGGAAACATTATGGGGGCCATACAACATGATTGACAACATAATCTGCACAGATGCGGGCGCCCTATGATTACGTTTGAAGTACAGGGACGTCTAGCATAAACATATAGATACTGTAAATTCTTATCTTATCGTACAGATTCTTTTTTGAAGCGCGTTCCAATTGACATTACTCATAGCGTACTGCTTTGCGTGGTTGGATTTTGTGCGTTTAGTTATAGCAGTGATGACATTAAGAATTATAAAGTAAATTCTATTACATATTTCCATGACATGTAGCGTCAGAATTAAAGTCCATGAATTGATTTATGTTACAGTTCTTGTAAACTTTAAGAGTTGATAAATCGGTTATCACCGATACTTGTTTCATATCAACAATCCCTTGACGTATGCTGGGTAAGACCTAAATTTTCGTTTAGTATGTGCCTGACACAGTAAAAAAAACTGTTACTAATATTACGCAGGAGTAGGTGATATACATGCACAATATTCGTATCACCTCGTAAGGCATGAAAATAGGATATGCGAAAGATGTACCTATGATATTGGCAATCCAAGTGACGCTTAGAAGTAGGTGGAGACAACAGGTCCAATTGCAATTTCCCTTTACCACTGTGAGAATAAAGGGATTACTTTACCGACAATGTTCATGTTTTCCTGAAGAAACTAATCACATTTCGCTTTTGTGACACTTTATCTCGGCTACTAATATATCAAACCATTCACTCTTTGTCGGTATATTCTGCTTACATAAAGATTAATCCCTGTCGAAATTTGATAATGTCAACTTGACACTATTATGACTGTCCCACTTGGCCATCATAAAGTACAATGATAAAGACATTGAATTTATGACACTTAACAAATTAAGAAGAATGTCTACGAAGTGCAAAATGACAGTATAAATATTGTTTTGTGGCTGATTTTGATCCTAGGGAATAAAGTGTTTGGCGAGTACATCATTGCTTTAGTCGTTTAAGAAATTATCTTGCAATGACTTTGTTAAACTTTGAATTTGAAATTATATCGCAGAATTGTAAAACTAATGTGACCATTGAAAAGCGGAAGTATTAGACTTTAAAAGGAAATAAATTATTTTGAAATATTAGACTTCGCCGAAATTTTGACGTAGTCCCGAGATATGGTTCAAACATTGGCCTGCTTTTTGCCCCTTTGCTGGTACGACATGTAGCTGTCGGCCTACAAAAAGTGTTATAGCGGCTCTGCCTGACAAACTGAGGCTCTTTGCTTTTTTAAGATAACTAATTTCTTGATTACCAAAATATGAGACCTGTAGTCAGTAAAATTATCTGTAACATAAAACACATTGAATTTATTTTGACTTGGTGAAGTGATTCCCTTTTTCTCTCTATTTACATTCTACTCGAAATTCGCACTTTACCCTGCATGTTATCGCATTATGGCAATACACGTGATTCAAGAATTCAAGGATCAAGAATTGTTCAGTCGAAAAATTACGTGGCAACGCCATTGTTTGTCTGATTACTATTCCTCAGCGCTGAGTCCAGTAATGATGAATTCCAGTCTGAGAATTAATTAACAAACGAATAAGGAATTAAATAAACGTGATATGAAATCAAGTTATGTTAACGTTTCTTTTAGCAGTGAGCGTTAGAGCGCAGTTGACTGGCAAACCATCAAGAACGTCGATGTTTATCGTCACTGACCGGACCGTCCCTACAATTTCGATTATTTAGGAAAATACCAACAATCTTATGGTCAAATTACATTCGAGTATAAGACGGTCGATGGCTTGATGCTTAGGCATGTGTGAAAAAGAGAGAGAGACTTACTCAGGAACCTGTACACACGAAGAAGCGAAAACTGATAGAAAAAATCGAGGACAGAATATGCACGCAAAAGAAACTTAACCTTAAATGTTTAACACAAGGAAAGATTGAAATAAAACTCGCTCTGCAGGAATCGAAGTCACCACAAGTCCTCCCTGAAAAAATTGCCAATTTTATATCTGTCGGTAAAAATTATCATGATTCTATTGTTAACCATCACATAAAGCTGGTCGATGTAAGTTCAATGTCCATTGTATTTTAGATTAATCGTTAAATGTTTTTCCGACTTTTCAAACTAAGAGAAAATATGTCAATACTATGTTACTGGCACTCAAAATAAACTGTCAGTGAACCATGTGACATGGTATCTCTCTTTTCAAATAAGGTAATGTGATTGAAAACAATCAGCTGGGATTGACGTTTGCGTAACGATTAGTCATTAGTTAAAATACCTTATATCTTTGTAATAAATGTGAAATATTTTTATTAATTGTGAGAAAATCTAACGTGTGTGAAGAGATATCACATCAAAAGGAAGAGCACAAGAAACTTAATTTGCGTAATAAAATAGAAGTAGAGTTCATAGGTCACTAGACTCGTATACTAGCTGTATATAATATATTAGATAAAATGTAATTGTATGATAAATAGTAAGGGTACGGATAAAGTGTCACGGGGATGATCACACAGATTATTATTCTCCTCCATGTTCAAACGATTCTCGGCTTAATTGCTAAAACAATGCTAAATCGCACATTTCACGTAGATTCTGTTGGTCTGTATACTACTGTTAAGTAGTATACAGACCAGCAGAATGTTCTCGGTAACGTTTACCTCAACAGAGAGGATATGTCAAGAAGAAGAGAGCTAATTGAATATACAAGCTTAAATTAGATGATTGAAGCGGTCAGACAAAAGGAGAAAGAGAGAGAGAGAGAGAGAGAGAGAGAGAGAGAGAGAGAGAGAGAGAGAGAGAGAGAGAGAGAGAGAGAGAGAGAGAGAGAACGATGGTATATGAGAGCAGATAAAGAGTACTCCAACATTTGTAGCAGTTGTTTAGAAACTTGTCACAGGTTCAGTAGACCTGATATATCCACCGACAAAACTTACTTGGCACAGAGATAATAACATACTGGTTAGACAATTGTCACGCCAATGGCCACAGTTACAGCGTTGAAAGCAGTGCCAGCTACTGCAGAGACTGATCTTCGTATGTCAGCAGAAGACTTTATAGCAACTCTATCACTGTGAAGCAGATCACATATATTCTCTTCATTTCACGATATCAAACATGCCACAGCGTTTTAGACCACGTTGTCTTACAAAAGAAGCCGCCAAAATGATATGCTGAGCTAGAACGCTGTCACGTGACATAGACCATGTTATTAAATATTATACCCGATATCTCAATATCCTGTTTCTATAATTTAAAGGTAAACACATTAAAAAATTACAACGACAAAATACAGAAGCATTCCGATCACCGATAGCCCCTACCAGCGGGGCCATGAGGTTCGAAGGTTCCTTCGCTTGTATCAAACTTTGTGGAATCTTTGAATGTTTATTACGAAAAACTGTTGTCATATCCTGATTTTGCCAGAGCATGCAATAGTCTGTGAATCCGGTTCGCTTTTCCTTTCACTCCAGTGTTATTTTATCAAATGCCAGACAAAAACGAAACCGAAACTTTAATAATAGGCATTTTAGAGGTGACGAATTTCCACAAACTTTGGGAGAGGTTGTTATCTGAGGCGTGACAAAATTTAACACGTATCAAAGGAACAGGTCAAAGATCAATCATTTATTCTCCGAGAAACACTGCGTTACACATTGTAATGATCATATAATAGCTCCAATTGGTCATCCATTATAAATATTATACTGATGACTGAATATGTTTAATTCGTAAGCGGGCAAAAAACTAAATAGCTGCAGCGGTTATGTATGTCAGTAACCGGGCAAAATCTGCCAATTTAGTCTGGTTCCCGCCTCATTTTAACCACTTGCCGTGCAATGCTCAATGTGTGAGGCAGCCATTTTGTCAAGATTCAAGTTTTTTGATATCACATTGCCTTTTGAACAGTGGGGCCAAACATAATGGCTTCTTTCCAGATAATATCACCGGTTAAGACAATACTGATATCATAAACGAGTACGTCCGGTGCCTAGCTAGGAAAACATCGAAATTTCGAAATGCGGCAACTGGTACACTAATACGGGTAATGAATATCACAGAAGATGTTATCTTCCAGTAACTGTAGACAGCGCCAATCAGATTGTTCGATAAAGCTTGCCAATAATAATCAGGGATAAAATAGCGCATACCCAAACTATTTTGTGCGCGAAAAGAAGCCATCGGCAGAATTAGGACACCAAATTAGACCATTGTTGGCCAAATATATATATATATATATATATATATATATATATATATATATATATATATATATATATATATATATATATATATATATATATATGTGTGTGTGTGTGTGTGTGTGTGTGTGTGCGTTTGTGTACTAGTACTATCGAGACCATGTAGTAAGGAATTCACGTACTTATCGAGACCAGACTTGCGTAATAAAGCCAAAAGCCTGGCTTTATAATGTTAGCCTTCCAATGGCCTAAGAACTGCCTAAATAGTGCTTACTAACGTTTTTATCGACTGGCCTCATTTTTCTACGCACCGGGAAAATGAGTGTGAAATTTTGTGTGTGAGGTGCGTGCCTCGCCAGGATCTACGCACCCGTAGTTTGCCTGAACGAGCGCCACCATTCGACAACGGTGATGTCAATACGTCCGCCATATTGCTATACTGCTTGCAAGCGTACAGTTCGACACGTCTGGGATCTGCCTCTCCTGCGCTGTGTGGTGTGCTTGTTGGACACGTCGTAGGTCCAAAGAGCTTCTTTCGTTACAGGTTAGTACAACCATCATATTTAACTTGAACTAATGTTGTAAATTTCGCCGATTTTGCTTTTTTAATTAAATATGTGCCACCAGCTCTCAACCAGCGATCGATGACTCCTGACCAGCGCGATCAAGTTTAGTAGGGGTACAATTTCGGTGAACAATTTTGTCAGAAAAATAACTGAGTTTATCTCATTTTTGTCCGTTATAGCAAGTTTGATACCTGATGTGTATGTCTATATACGAGGAACTGCTCGATGTTGCATGGTCATCATTTGAGCACAGTTCTGTGACAGAACTAGCTTCTAAATATAGGACAATGCGCGCGACATTGGCACTTTGCATCAAATGCAGACAACTTTGCTTCGGTTCATTCTGCGGCTATGTCTCAACTTGATGCAGGAGTTGCAAGCATTTTATATGCTTGCTTGCAGTGTTAATGTCGTCGGTTTCGATAGACACCAAGCCCAGTTTTCAACATTGTCATATTGCCAGTACAGTCTGAGTGTTTTGTCTAAATTTGCAGACAAATGCCGATTTGTATGTGGTCGATGTATACTCTGACTTAAGCAATTACCATGTTGGACTAAATCACATTTATTTCTATGCAATACACTGTACAACTCAACAGATTTTGAAACTAAAGTTGAACAGTATTTACAGGGGTTTCGTTAAAAGCCGGCCACCGGTCATACGGCCGCCTGTTATTACCTGAAAATCGTGTAATTGTTGTGCTTCCTACAGAAATGAATAGCTAGTAACAAACAGCATGTTGCCAAAAGTTTACAATGATCTGTATCCTTAATGCTGAATTACTTGTTTTTCAACACTTTTGGGGTGTTTTCAACGAAAATTTTGTGTTCATCGTTCGCATTTGTCGATCGCGCAATGCCTCGCTAAGCTTGAAGATGTAGGTACCGATAGTACCGCACGGAATCACAGGCGCTCCTTAGCTGGGTCGTCTGCCAAGTAGATCGATTTTCGGATCGATCTATTGATCCCGTAGTCGATATGCCCGCCACTGCAACCTAAATAGGTTAACCTAATTAGGTTGCAGTGGCGGGCATATCGACTACGGGATCAATAGATCGATCCGAAAATCGATCTACTTAGCAGACGACCCAGCTAAGGAGCGCCTGTGCATGGAAAACGTCAATACAACGTACACAGCTGGTTGGAGGTTAGAGGTCATTGAGCTTGTGCCATAACGCAACATTGCGTTGGCCAT